>NW_019265623.1:441006-447638 GCF_002742605.1 Olea europaea var. sylvestris
ATGAGAAAATATACTAAAAAGAAAATTGATTGGCCCTCGAGTGCAAAGGTAGAAGGGAGCTTGACTGCAAGACCCACCCGTCGAGCAGGGACGAAAGTCGGCCTTAGTGATCCGACGGTGCCGAGTGGAAGGGCCGTCGCTCAACGGATAAAAGTTACTCTAGGGATAACAGGCTGATCTTCCCCAAGAGCTCACATCGACGGGAAGGTTTGGCACCTCGATGTCGATCTTTTATCATATAAATCTATTAATTCTGAAAATAAAAAGGACTCGTTTATTTCTAGATCGCCGTTTGAAGGAAATAAGAATCAAGAGATTTCTTATAATTACAACACATATAAAGAAACTTTTTTTGATATGCTGAGGAGTATCCCTGTCAATAATTTCTTCAGTCTCAAATCTATATGGATACATCCATTGTAAGTGATAGTAGTGACAGTTACATTTCTAGGTGTATTTTTGGTAAACATACAAATAGTAGTGAAAGCGCGAGATCCGGTATACGAACCCACACGAAGAGTAGTGATTTAACTCTAAGAGAAAGGTCTAATGATCTCGATGTAACTCAAAAATACAGGCATTTGTGGGTTCATCTTTCTTTCTTTTCTCTTCGTTTCATCACGCGAGATAGAGAACTGTTATATCATCAGGGTAATGATCCATCAACCTGCTAGGTCTTTTTATGAGGCACAGACGGGAGAATTTATCCTGGAAGCGGAAGAACTGCTGAAACTACGCGAAACCCTCACAAGGGTTTATGTACAAAGAACGTGGGGGGACATGGGGGCGAAAAAAGGAAAGAGAGGGAACTCAAGCTGCATTAACCGGAGAAGTCATTTTTGGAGGAGAAACTGTGCATTTTTGGGATCTGCGTGCTCCCTGGTTAGAACCTCTAAGAGGTCCAAATGGATTGGACTTGAGTAGGTTGAAAAAAGATCCTTCATTTTTTTTTTCTGTCAATGAAGAATTTGTCCAATCTGGAGATGCAATTTGACTAAATGATTTATGAATTCATATTTGAAAGAGGTTGACAATAAGTACTTTCAAAATTGACTATTTGTCCCTCTCTTAGAGGTGTTCCAGAAATGTCTGCGATCGAGTAAATAGTTCTACGAACGAATGGATCGTATCGAACTAGCCAATCCATGGGTATACCATGAAGTTACAAAGGTTGTACCTGTGAACCATCTTTATACAACATTTCAATATTATAAACAAAATAATTATATAATAATGCTACAAACACCTTGTGGACAATTATTAAAAATTTCAAGAGAATTTAGACTTTGCAGAGTTTAACCATCCCAGCTTTGTGATAAATGGGAGAAAAAACCGATTATACATAATGAAATAAAAAAATAAAAGAATATTATATATAAAAAAGTTTTAAAAAAGGAATAGAAATGAATTATTGAATAATTAGAAAAATTTTGTGGAGAAAATCCATTATTAGTTTGGAAACCACATAATCCAAAGGCTAAAATAGAATTAACAGAAAACGTTACAATAATAGTTAGACCAATGATGTATACTTTAGAAGATACACAAGAATTTAAAAATCAGATAAAAGAATTATTAGAACAGAAACTTATTAGGCCTAACAATGGACCTCATAGTAGTTCAGACTTTATGGTTACGAAACATTCTGAATAGGTAAGAGGAAAAGCTATAATGGTTATAAATTATAAAGAATTAAATAAATATACTAAATTTGATGGATATTTTTTACCAAATAAAGAAGTTTTAATAAACCTTGGAAAATGAAAACAATATTATTCTAAATTTGATTGTAAATCGGGATTTTGACAAGTAAAGATGGAAGAAAATAGTATACAATATACTGCATTTAGTACACTCAAGGAAAATATGAATGGTTAATAATGTCATTTGGATTAAAAAATGCACCACAAATATATCAAAAAAATAGATAATATATTTAAAAAGTTTAATAAATTTCTGATTGTTTATATAGATGACATACTAATATGTTCTAATAGTAAAGAAGAACATAGAAATCATTTAATTTAATTAATAAATGAACGTAAAAAAGAGGGAATTGTACTTTCTAAAAAGAAATTTTTAATAGAAAAAAGGAATATATTTTCTTGGATTATCAATAGATAAAAGAGGAATAAAACTACAGGCTCATATATCTAAAAAGATAGAAAGTTTTTCAGATAAATTAGAATAAAAAAACAAATAAAAATTTTTTTTAGGATGTTTAAATTATGTATAAGGATTTATTGAAAATCTTTCTAAAAAAAGGTATAAGATACAAATTTTACTTAAAAAAACAAATACTAAAGGATGGAATAAGGAACACATGGAAATAGTTAAATCATTTAAAGAAGAATTTAAAATTTTAACAAAATTAAGATTACCAGATGAAAAAAATAATTTGATTGTTAATACTGATATCTCAAATAAATATTGGGTAGCAATATTAAAAACAGATTTAAATGAGATTTGTAGATATTCAGGTGGAACCTTTAATCAAACAAAAATAAATTATATCACTCATAAAAAAGAATTACTAGCAATTATTAGAGGAATAAAAAAGTTCTCATTTTTTTTTATTATCCAAGAAATTTATTGTTGAAATTGATAATTCTCAAGTTGTAGAATTAATCAGGAATATACTACCATCAAAACCTCAATACAGAAGGCTCCATAGATGACAAGCTTATTTAATATTTTATAATTTTGATATAGTTCATATTAAAGGAGTTAATAATTTTCTTGCAGATTTTTTCAACAGAAACATAGAATTTGCTGATAGATAAAACTAAAATCATGGATTTATACCTATCCATCCTACATATACAAAAAAGAACAGATTTTCTTAAAGAAAAATATGAAGATATAAATACTGGAGCAACAAAAATCTCAGAGATGTTCTACTCAAATATAAAAATATTGTTGAATATCACTACTGAGCATCATAAAGAGGCAATAGAACTTAAAAATCAAGTTGATGCTATTACAGCACAACTAAAAGATATACTGTCTGAGACAAATATATCGAAGAGCTCAGAAATGAATTTTCCAATTCAATACTAAACAAGAACAACTTGAAGTGGCAGTGAACCCAGACGTGACAATATATCAATTGATAAAAAAGAAGATTCTATTTCAGTATCATCGACTAAAAAAGTGATGATGCATGAAGATAAAAGAGATTCCAAAACTATCAGTATCATAAACCAGGATGATACAATCCCTTTAGATCCAAAAGAAGAAGAATATGCTAAAATAGTCAGAATCGCTCATGAAATAAAAGTAAGTGATTCATATTTCATCTCTCACGAAAATAATATTTATCTCAGAATAATAATCATGGAAGGAGAAGACCCTTCATTTATAAATATTATGACAGACTATGGATTTATAGATTTAATAAATGTAGGAAAAATTCAATTGAAATTTCAAAATTTGATGATATATTCATAAAAGAAGTATCCAAATTTGCCAAAGGACAAAAAATATATTTGAAATTTTATTCAGTAAGTTCTGAATATGATGGAGTTGTTTACTATCCAGTTGAACATATAATATCAGTTGGGTATGTAACAGCCAACTTCCAAATAGATGTGGTGGAAAATGATAGAAAAGTTTCAACAGTGACAAAGTCATAGATCAGAAGTAGAAGAGCACTTGGAATTAAAGCTATATCCAATATTGCTAAAAATTTGTTTGATAAAAAATTCTCATACTTGTCTCAATTTGAAAATTGGATGCTGGTATCAAATGGATGACATGGAAAATCAGAAATTTTGAAGAATTACATTACAAGATTCGAAATACATCAATTTATAGGATGTCCTAAAAGAATTCTGCCAGTTAAGGGAGTGCCCCAAGTGCATGTGAAGACATAAAAGATAGATGACAATAATAGAAAAATATACTCTTTGGATAAAAAGTTGAAAAAACATGTGGAGATATAGAAAAAAGAGGACAATAATAGAAGCTTCTTTAATAAAAATCAGATGTTGCACGTGAAAATGTAGGTCTAAAGAGGACAATAATAGAACGGCAAGTGTGCCTTTGCTAATGTACTGAATGATGTAATAGATCAATAATAGAGTCTCATATATTTGTACAAATAGAGGCATTGTAATAGAAAAAATCATCTTGAAATCGAAGAATCTTCTCTCAAATTGTAAACTCGATTTGTAATGGAGAATCAACATTTCCAAAACCAGTTTTTCTGGAAATCCCTTTGTACCAAATAAAAGTTTTGTATAAATTCGGATAGAAATAAAATTTCAATATTTTGGTATCAATATGAGTTTCCAAATCTTTATTTCCATAGATTCTTGAAAAATCTAATAGAAAGTTTCCTTTTATTTTAGCAAAAATAGAATTTTTCTTTAACAGAAGTCTAAAATTTTATTCTTTAGAGTTGATAGAGTAAGAGCAAGAAATTGAAATAGTAAAAATTGCATGAAGGCAGGAAGCCATTGAAGGAAACAATTTACACATTCAGAGCTCAAGTATCACTCGGTTCTAAGAATAAAGATCCAGATCAAAAGTAAAGTAAAATAATTAAATTTTTGCTAGAATTAAAATATATCTTTTTAGATCTTAGAGAATCAAAGTGATTAATTGCATGATTTGATGATTATTTGTATTAATGCTAAGATATATAATTGAAGGATTAGATAATTTGTTAGAAAAAATGTTAGAAGAAATAAAAAATATTATTTCTCAATTAAAAAATATGAATACATCTTCTGAAGAATATAATATACTTAGTGAAAAATATGAAAAGTATGTTACAGATTATTCCAATCTACTTGATTGAAGAATGAATTTATATGCTAAAATTCAAAATAGAATAAATATTAAATAAAATAGTTTAAAAGATTGGGATATATATTGCAATATAGAAAGAATTATTTCATTAAGGGTAATATAGAATTTTCCATGAAAAGGAATAGTAATAGGCCAAATAGAAAAATTCCCCGTAGTCAATATGACAATAAAAAGCCCATAGCATTATTGCATCTTCAATATGAAATAAATGTTTTCGTTCTAAAACTATAACGCTTTCTTCTTAAAGATACAAGAGTAATTTCACATTAGTTTAGAAATAAAAATAAATAATTATCCTTAGACATTTCATTAATTATTATATTTTTTTCATACTTTTGTATTTATTTTATTTTATTTTTTTGAAAAAATATCATGGAAAATAACTAATAAGTCATTTTACGCCCTAACAAATGACTTCTTGAACGAATTAGAGACATAATGTGCTAATTAATGGAATGTTGAAGATAAAAATGCCGTGTAAAAAGTTTGTGACTTAAATATTACAATGAGCAAAAATTGAGAACCTAATAAATGACTAAATTATGGTGCAACAAATAAAAATTGTGATGCAAATATAATTAAACTCATGTTAATTCCCTGAAAAAGTTACCATTTTTCTCACCTAAAAATGAGTCTTAACACAAAACCTTTAACAATAATGTTATCTAACAGCCCTTCTTCAGGAGGTCGAGTTGGTGGAATAGGTGAGCGCGGAGACCTTTGATCATGAGTTCGATTCCTCATACCAACACTTTCTCGGTCGAGTCTGTCGTATCAGGCTTGCCTAGTACGGTTTATCTAGCTGACGTTGCAGGCTATTACGTCAGTTCGAGGGTTTACCCAGTGCACACTCGAAGGATAGCGGCTGCAAGTTCACTTATCATAAAAAAATAAAATGAAATAAAAAATAATAATATTATTATTATCTAACATCAATAATGCTAAAAAATGTTATTCAATCCATAAATATAACTGCTCCGCAAAGATAATAATGATTGCTAATTTCTCATAATTCCTGTCAAATTATTGTGGCACGTAGTTGCACACAGTCAATGCCTTGGAACAAAATTCATGCAATACATATAGAATTATCTTGAATTTACAAATGGCCATTTGTGTGTGTGTGTGTTTTTTTTCTCAACTATAAAAGGGTGGAAGAATGAATCCAGGTGAGGCTTGATGAGAAGACGAATTAATAAGGCTTTGTAAGAATACATGGAGTACGATGCCTATTGCATCAAGGGAGGCCATGGCAGTAGCCATGCAGGGGTGGAGTGGGGTTGGATGTTTTTATTTTAATTATCAATATTTGAAAAAATATTAATTCTAAAGTTATCATTTTACCCTTTTAATTTAATTAAAATTGGTTAGAGTGCACTTTACCTGATGAACTAACAGTCAAATGGATCTACTAATTCTCAAAGGTGATATCCGCCAATACAAATTGAAAGTTAGTGTAATCAAAGGTTATTGATACAATTTTCCTTAACTTTTATTCTAGACAACATAACAAAACAAATAGGAAATCTTAGAAAATATATATATTTCAAAATTCCATAGATTAAAACATGTTTTTTTATGGATTCTCTTAAAGGGAGTGTATTTAATTGAGATTTTTAGTGACTTTGTGGGATTTAAAAAATTTAGCTTTATTTAATGCAAGAATTTTTTAAGACTTCTAAAGATCTTGTTGTATTCCATTAAGAAGTCACGGTGTATTCAATAGGTTTTTTTAAAAGTTTCTACAACAACAACAATAATAATATGTATTTTTTCTTCAATATATATCTTTCATTTTCCCTTTTACAAACATTAAA
>NW_019265623.1:447853-459902 GCF_002742605.1 Olea europaea var. sylvestris
AAGAAAAGGAAAAACTTTTTTAAAAAGGGGTTTTTTTTTTTTTTTTTTTTTTTTTTTTTTTTTTTTTAAACCTCTTCCAATCATTTTGTTAACGAAGTTCACAAGATCTAACCCCTTTATTTGAATTTTAGAAGGTTGTATTGAATTGGGACTTTTAAATAAATTTTTTAAGTAACGACTTCGGAATTTCTATTTTTTATGGAATTAGCAGAAGTCTATCTTAAATTTCTGTATAGTTTTCATTTTAAAAGTTTATAGAATTTAAAAGATTTTTGAAAATTTTCATCTAAAATAAAATTTACGGACCATCATCTCGTCTGCAAGAATGGAAGGCACAATTACACCTAAATTTTATTTTGAGAGAGTTTGATCGATTATTGACAAAATTACTGCCAACAGATCAAATTCACAGCATCAGAATTACAAACAGCAATTAAATTGATTATTTACCAAAACTGCTTAATTTTAGTGGAAGGGGAAGGGGCAAAATTGAGTAACTCTTTCGTGTCGACCCACGGCTTCACAACCACAACCGCATCAAATAATTTGAGAGCTCCGCTGTAAGTGGTGGCGGAAATTTTGAGATAATATTTGATGCCGGAAACCACTTGCTTTTCCGCCTCCACTACTTGCGGGAACGTCAGAAGCTTGGTGATTCTTGCCGTGTGCTGCTGCTTCCGGTTGTACTCTTCCACGCAGTATTTCCCTAGATCTTGTAATTCCTTGTTGGTTTTCACGTCCTTGACCATCGTTCTTCCCCCAACTAATCCTTCGATGGTGGCGGCGCGTGTTGAAAATAGCGCTAGTATAAAAAGGAGGAACAGAGGGATGAGGAAAAACGAAGCTTTCGCCATTGTTGCTACATGCACTGTGATATTGAGAGGTGTTTTGGGGATAGTGATGAAATAGATATGTATATATATCGCGGTGCGACGCGGCGAGTTGGACACGTATGCGAATGGTGTGGAGGTGGAACACTGACGGGGTGCCGCGTTTCGACAATCCCAGTTGAGAGAAAACAAAAAAACGCTTGAGAGAAACATTTTAACTGCAATAGTAAAATACCCTTCTTATTTATAAGACGATAAATATAAAATTTCTAAGTTTTCCACTCATTTCCGACTAAAATTATCCCCCACAATTTTTTTTAAATAAAAATGTGGGGCCCACCCCCAAACAATGAGGGGCCCTGTAAGGCCCCTATGAAAATCACAGAAGTGAGGTTATTTCACGCTTTGTTGGCAATCGCAATGTGAGGATTCGATTCCTGAGACATGAAATTTAATTTCTTGTATGCGCAGTATACATGCAGCTCTTGTTCCCGACTTGTTGGGACACATCCTGCGATTTACCTCCCTCATAAAGATCTAGGAGTGGAACGGTGGGGACCCTCAAAGTTGACGTTCAACCACTAGACTCCCTTTATTGCATTGGTATCATATTTACTTTAGTCTTGAGCTCCATTTTCTGAAAATGAATTTTGTGAAAATAAATTTGTTTCTAATGCGTAAAATTATTTTATTGAGTGGATATGTAGTTGAAAATGAGTTTGAAAATATGATTTTTTTTTTTTAAATGTAATTATTGCTATGAATCTGTCTAAAAAATTGGATAATATATCCCCCACCACTTCCCTATCCGTCTACTCATAACATGACATTGAAGCACATTGTTAGTGTGTAAGGTTAGCATCCAGAAAAAGTTCGACAATCGTTTGTATTTCGAAGACCAAATCAATCATAAGAATGAGTACAAGAGAGGTTAGTGAGAGTTTGCTAGGATTTTTGATTAACAAACTTTGGATGTAAATCGACTCACCTATACATACAGGGAGGGAATGAGTCAAGGTAGGAGAAAATATAATTCAAAATTTAACTCAGACTAATGAGCAAAAGGAAGTCGAAAGAATAGCGCGTGCGATGTAGGAAAAATAGATCCGATTTCCTCTCTTTTAACTTATCAAGAGCATAACATTTATTTAATCTTACTAATTGAATAAAAAATATTCCATTAGGGAGTAGGAGACAAGGGAAATCTAATAACAACTTGTAATTTATTATCATTACTATTTTAATGAGGATTTATCCCACATTGCTATTTCTCCTATTGACATTGGAGATCTTAAGAGCACGTTGTAGAAATGTAATAAGAACACATGTGGCACCAACAATGTGAAATTATGAAGTGATGATGCGTCGAAGACATCTATATCAATATGGAGGTCAATCTAATTCAACGATGTAGACATGGATCGAGATAATCAACTTAACATGTAATATCTGTCAAAATAAATTGTGTTAATACGAATTTCTTAAATAATACAAGAATATATGATTACTATTTATTTTTGAAATATGAAAAAGTTTCTAGACCTTACCGACATAGAACTCGAGCGCAGGTACTAGAAACATAATAAGTATAAATGGGTTGGAATAATCAACTTACCAATTAAAATTGACAAAATAGATTGTATTATTACAATTTTTTTTTAAATAACTAAAAAAAATAAAACTAATATCTATTTGTGAAAAATAAAAAGTTTCCGGACCCTACAAACATACGAAAACTCGAGAGCAAATAGTAAAAACGTAATAAACGTACTGTATAAATTAAGAAAATAGATTACATTAATCGAATTAACTAAACACTTATATATATACATGACTAATATTTATTTAGAGAGAGAGAGAGAGAGAGAGAGAGAGAGAGAGAGAGAGAGAGAGAGAGAGAGAGAGAACTGGCTCCCAATAATTATGACTAATATTTAAATAGTAAACTGAAAAGGAAACGGACTCCACCAATTCACAAGAACCTAAATATTGATGTAATATTTTTCTCTTAATTAATATAATTAAATCAATTCTATGTAAGTAAGTATAGACATGCATTACACGTACATCGCACGTGAAACGATTAGTTTTATTTTTTGAGAAGTTCAGTCAAATTTAGAATTTTTTTGTTAATAAATACGTATTTGTACTATCTTCTAACGAGGGTGATGTGTATAACATACAATTTATTTAATTTATTTTTTATATTTGAATTGATCTCAATTCGATTTTTTGACTCTTGATCCTTATTTTTACTGGTTAAACACCTAGTCAAGTTTCAAAACATCGATTTAACAACCGCTTTTTGAGTGAACTAACATTCTTGAATCTCACAAATTTACAATGAATTCTGCCATTTGATTCACCCTGTACAATGTCCAAAAGCAATGTTGGTAAACACCGCACTTCTTTGGCAGTGTCCAATACAGTTTTGTCAGCACTGCATCTGGACATTGTGTAGGGTGAATCACCATGTACTTATAGACTTATTGATTTACAATTGTTAAGTGTTTAGGACAAGAAGTTTATAGTACTTTTCCTATTAAAATACCACTATTTGACTAATTTAATTGAAAGGAGTAATATATATAGGAATGAGCGGGTAGATGAACAAAGACAAAATAGAAAGAAAAAGGTGACGGCTTTGCCCAAATCAATTTCTAATGATCAGTTTTGTAGACAATTAAAATTCAACTATACTTTCAAATAAGTTTATACTTCAAGCTCTATTACAGCATACAAGCGATACACATCATACTACCGGTACAGATCTATGATCTTAGCTAATAGCTACATCACAATTCATGGACCAATTATCACAAATCTTGGGTGCGACATACCTTCTAAATATGTTGTCATACCTTGTATATTCATTTTCCATTAACATGTAATTCTTATTGTAATACTTGTGAATTCAATCGATTCCAATATACGCAGCAGATCAATTATTCTATTTTCTCTCTATCAAAAAGTTTCAGAGATTTTTCCTTTTCTTACATGGTATCAGAGCGTGGGTTAATTTTTGATTCAGCGTTTTCCTTCTTTTCTATGGAAAATCATACAGAGAACACTAAAAGACTACTTTCCCAAAACCTTCTTCCCTTTTTTCTTGACTTTTCCAATCCAAACAATCTCTTTCGCATCGATTATGGAGATAGCATCGCCATCATTCTTGTCAGTGATCTCATCGCCGAGCATTATGTGACCCGGCCATGAGCCATGAGACGAGCTCTTAGAGCACCAAAATAACTCGATTTCATCAATGGTAGCATTGCCAAACCTGTCGATTCTGAAGAACTTCTGCTAGATGCTTGGGAGAGGTGCAATGATATGATCGTATCCTGGCCAAAACTCGATCAACACAGAGATAAAATCGAGTGGTGTCTTTGTTGACGATGCATGGGAAGTGTGGAATGGACTCGAAGATCGCTTTACTCAACAAAATGGACCTCGTATCTTCCAATTGAAAAGGAACTTAAGCGTTCTATTTCGTCTCTCAACAACATCATTCACAGTGGGCGAATCCGGCATAGTGTACTGTGGGATGATAACGCATTCCTCTAGGAATTTAGCAAATGGTCCTGAACGTTGTTCACCCGAACTATCATATCTGCTATAGTATTTACCCCACGGTCAGATCTGACGCTTTTAATCCTTTTATCGAGTTGGTTCTCAACTTCGACTTTGTAGTTATTGAACACATCCAGTGACTCTGAATTTTCATGAATGAGATATATGTAGTCATATCTTGAAAAGTCATCTATGAACGTTATAAAATATTATTGACCATTCCAAAAACCTGTAGGGAATGGTCCACAAATATCCCTATATATAAGTTTTAAGACGTCTGAAGTCCTATTGACTTGAAATCTCCTTTTATTGGTTTGTTTTCCCTTTAGACAGTTGACACAAATCATAATCTGTGAAGTCAAGATGGTCGAAAATTTCGTTAGACACAAGTCTCTCAATTCTCCTTTTGAAGATGTGACCTAATCTTTTGTGCCACAACGAGGCAAAATTCTCGCCTGTTAATTTTCGCTTTACACCTCGAGTACTTACATTCAATGATTCATTTAAAAAAGTAATCTTATCAATTGAATAAAGGTTATCGTAACCTGATAAAGAACCGGAACCAATCAATTTTGAATCATGAAGAAAACTAAATTTTCCATTTCCAAATAAATAAGAATAATCGGATTTGTTCAAAATAGAAATAGAAATCAAATTTCGTCTAAAAGACGGTACAATAAATGTTTCACCAGATAAAATCCAGTCTTTAACAATAATCTAAATTTTCATATTGCCTCTATTTTCACCGTCTTGCCATCACCAACATAGATGTATCTTTTACCATAACTTGATTTTGGCAATCCAGGCAACCTTTCATAGACACACTGATGTGAGATATTGCACCAAAATCTATCCACCATGTGTGTCTAGATACTGAAGTTAAATTAACCCCAGAACAAACCAAATGAAGAAGAATACCTTTCTTCATACGCCGTACATGATAATTTGCACAATTCTTCTTCTTATGACTTGCAGCTCCACAAAAGAAACAACCACCTTTAGTTTGTTCCTTATGCTGTTTCTTTTGTGAAGCTATACCCGCAGCTTCCTTATCAGTTGCTTTTTCCTTTTCCTTTATACCTCATTGAAGTAAGATTTGTCAAAAATGTACTAGTTTCAACATTTTCATTCTTGGCAAATCTCTTCTCAAGATCCTTAAGGAAAACTTTAGCTGTGTTTACTTCATTAGACATAGTGCCTCGAAATGGTTTTGGAATAGCACGCTTCATGACAATTAAGTTTATGCGGTTCGATCTTTCCCACTTTTCCATCTCTCTCTTGCCATTAGAGGTACTCTCATCAGTAAGTTTAGTAGGTTAATTGATCCGTAAAGTGAGGTCTAGATCCATGACTCTGAGAACGATCGATACATTCTCTTACCATACCTTGAAGTTCGTGCCATTAAGGATTGAAATTGATTTGATGCTAGTAGAGATATTAGCAGCAGAACTTGAAACTGAATTAGAGAACGATTATTATGAATAGCTCACATGGATATCCTTAATATGCAAATAATATAATTCTCAAATAATGATAGGGCCCATCATAAGATACCTAGCACAATATCAATATCTAATCTTTGGATATAAATATTGACTTGTAAGTGGTACTCTTGGTGTAGTAATCAAACACTGACAATAAATACATGTTAATCAATAAACCTTTCTTTGGACCGATTTATTGACTACACGTTAAACCAAATAATCGTCATATGTTTACCACCACAGGTACATGTGAAATTCGGCCAAACATTGACTTTCCTTTAGACCGATCAATATTCGCATGAATAACACACACAAACACTTTTTAATATTCTAAGTTAATCAATTTCCCCAAGAAAGGTTGCTTCGGCACCATGTTGCTTCAATTAATTAACTTTCAAAAACTATATCTCTTAAAAGAGTTCTTAGTATCAAAATTTGAGAAAGAAAATCACCAATTTTGCATATTTGACTTATGTTTAAACTTTAGAGCCTTAGGATTAATAATTCAAAACTTTAAGGGGAAAAATTAATTAATTCAAACTTTAGGGGTTGAAATTAATAAACTTGAAACTTTAGAGACAATAATTAATGAATTCAAAACTTTAGAGGATCAATTATAACAAATTTAAAACTTTAGGGGCCAAAATTGACCAATTCAAAACTTTAAGGATCAAATTTTGAAAACTTGAAACTTTGGGGGTCAATTTGAATTAATTATAAACTTTGGAGGCCAATTTGAATTAATAGTTAAAGTTTGAGGGCTTTAATTATAAAATTCAGAACTTAATGGCCCAAATTAATTAATTTTTAAATCTTAGGGACTGAATTATTAAATTCAAAACTTAAAGGCCCAAATTTGAATATACTTTAAATGTTAGGGATTGAAACCTTAATTTTATAACCCTAACCCTAATTGGAAGCAAGGGCCTCAAATAATCTAATTTACAGAAGAAGCCCCCGCCCCGAATCTTGCAAAAATTTGAAAACCCAAAAAAAGAAATAAAAAAATTCTTCTTTTCTTGCTGTGCCGCCCCTTACAGATTGGAGCGCAGACCGACGTCGGCGCCCCTTTCTTCAGGGCACTGCAGGCTGCAGCGCTTCGCGCTGTTGCCCGACAGCAGCCGAAAAACTTTAAATTAATAATTTATTTATAATCCACAAAATCTGTAGCTTTAAATCTTTAATATAAAACCAAGAAACTATAATTTGGAATTCCACATCTATTAATCCAAATAATGAAAGATAATAACGAAAAATATACCAAATAGTTTTCAAATTCAACAAAACTAAATTCAAAATTGTCAAATCTGAAAACTTCACAAAATATTGCAAGAACCAATATTTCAAAAATTTGATTCTCAATTATTCAACATGAAAAGACTTTGATACCACTCGTAGGATAATTTATTATCTTAAACCACCAAATATTTCATGTTAAATTATCAAAAAATACATAAATTGTAGTGGAAGTTTGCCTGAATCAGATATGGTTATTTGCAATAATTGAATCCTGCAGTATAGTCTTCCAAATCTACACGCAGCCCGTAATTTTCTTTGGCGATGGGAGACAGAATAGAATGACTGAATGAGCAAAAGACATGTGTGATTTGGAGACCATAACCGTATTTATATAGTGATGCCATTTGACCTAATTCGATCCATCATAAAATTAGGACTTTGGCTCGATCTCTACACATATAAAATCTACACTTTAATTGGATACATTAAAGTCCAAAAATCGAAGTCTTATTAGATCATTTAATTGGGCTCAATCGAATTCAATAGCCTTTAATTTAATACACAATTATTCACACATGTAAGCCTACATGATCAATCTAAAAATTCCTTACAATAGGTTCTTAATAAATCTTCGATGTCCTCTTTGCCCAAAAATCTAGGTGGAATCTTCAATTGAAGAATTTCTTGTAGTTGCCTTTGATTTTTCTCCCAAAACTGTGAAATTCATTCCTTCGATTGATGATTTTTAATGGAATATTGTGGTGTCTATTGTTTATGAGAGGTTTTTTGTTAATGGCCGCAGCACATGATATGTATTTTATAGGGTGGAATTATGTTAAAAAATCGTGATAATACTTTAACTATATTTCATCCCTTTGAATTCTTTCTCCATCGAATTGATCCTTACCACTCTCGAAGCTTTATCGTGAAATCCGACACAACTTTTGAATATGTTGCAAATTTAGTCTCCACGCTTTGCTTTTTGTCCTTTTTCTTCATTTTTTTCTTAACTTTTACTTTTTTCCTTCAACTCCCCATTCATCCATCGAGCTTCACATATCAAATGAAATATACAATAAATTAGGCTATATTTAATTAAAAAACTACGATTTAAGACCAAAACTTAGGGTGCACTTTGTAATCAGTTAGAAATTTTGAAACCTTAGAAGTTAGTTACAATAATACGACTTTTTTATTTTTTCTCTGATAAATTAGAAAGAGATGAAGAAACTCGAATGACATCAATGGAAAAATTCACAAGTCATGTATGAAATATTTGACAATTTAATTTTCTGATTTTAAGTTTCAAAATTCAAAAATCTAGTTTTGATTAATTAATTAAATATATTAAAGTCACAATTATATAATTAATAGTCACATGTACATCCTTAGAGGTCACAAACTTTTTTATTGGTCACATATTTTCACATTAACTAGTCAAAGATAATTTCACGATCATACGTCAAAAATTTGTAGATCACAATTTATTTCATTGGTTATAAATCAAAAAATTTATGTCACAGTTTATTAGTCGATAACAAATTATCGAATTTTTTAGATCACAATTAAATAGATGGTCACAAATTAACCAAAAACTTGGTTACAAACACCCCTACATCGATACTTGGTCACAAATCAACCAACCCATCCCACCCTACAAGATCCAAACATCGTCACTTGACCGGAAAAACCAAATCCAAAATATTGCAAATCAGAAAATCACCACCCAGAAGCCATCAACAGACCACACCATTGCAATCGTCGTCACCAGCTTGCACCACCAGAACCACCACCGATGCAAGCAGCATGACCAAGACCACCACCACCACACACATGGTCGCTGCCACCCAATAACCACCTGCTAACCACAACCACTGCCTGTAAAAATCCACCATTTCTTCCAATACTACCACATCCACAGAAATCAACCACTCCACCACCACTATCGTAGCCGTTACCTCTACAGTCAAACCACCACCTCACTACCAACACCACATATACCACCACTCAAATTGCCACTACAACACATATAGAATGCCGAGATCAGCGGCGCTCTGCGAACTGAGCAATCGGAGGTACAAAGGCGATTTTCGAACACGGGATGACAAATGGCTGGGTCCTGTCCGCATTGTGCTGATGTGGTGTCATGCTGTAGTCGCCATCGGCATTGCGTCGTCTCTAACGGTGATTCAGTAGTGTATAAGAAAAAGAAGAGAAGGGAGCAAAATGTAGAAAGAGAAGGAAGATAGGAAATAATTAGGGTTTGGGCGGGGCGGGGCGGTTAGGGATGGTTGGTTTTATAATTAAATTAATACTTGATATTTGAACAAATAAACTTCATACCTGATTTATGAATTTTAGTTTTTAAACACCCGTTGGCATGTAATTTCCCCTGACATTAATCGCGTCGTGAAATCTTGGGCATTAAGAGAGGTCTGTTATCCGCGTCGGATGCCCAATCCAAGTTACATCCAAAAACTATATATAAACCACTAGTCTCACCAATAAGAACTCTGCATTCTAGGTTTTAATCTTATTTTTAATTAATAGAAAACACGATTAATTATTATTAGTGTGAGGATGAAGGGGCGGCGGTTTGATCGGATAA
The DNA here is from genome assembly GCF_002742605.1 of Olea europaea var. sylvestris. NCBI lineage: Eukaryota > Viridiplantae > Streptophyta > Magnoliopsida > Lamiales > Oleaceae > Olea > Olea europaea. The sequence goes on from NW_019265623.1 coordinate 457,585, forward strand.
ATTAGTTATCGTTGGATGACTTAATGTTGGAAATACTCTGGTACTTGGATTGGAAGGACCGAGAAGCCTCTTCTTTAGTGTGCTAGAGATGGCTCAATCTAGTGAGGTTAAGCCAAGAGACCATCTACATCGGCTTCTCAGATGGCACCGACGCCCTCATCAAGCTCTTAAGCCACAGCTTCTTGAACGTTTGCAATGTTTTTATTGATGAAGACTACATACTCCCTTCTGCTCTCATATATGTAAGTATTCCTTTTCATTTGGATAAGTTGATGAAGATTGTGTTTTTTAGTTTTATATTTGGCTCCTGCTGCTTTATGAATAAAGTCTTGTTTTGCCTATCTGATTAAAACATGGGAATATAACTCTGTTCAATTTTTTGGCATTAATTTGTTCGGCTGCACGGGACTATTTGATAATTTGTATTTCTTGGTAATGCAAATTTTAAGAGATGAATAAATATTTTATATTTCCATGGGATTCCAATTGGATGGAAATTTCTATTTTAATACATCTTTGAATACCTTTTATCACTTTTCTGTAACTCATCCAGGACATTAGCTCAATTATTCAAAAGTTTTTAGACCTGAACCACATTTGAAGAACTAGTAAATTGTTAAATTGTTCCAAAGTGAGGATCTTGAAAGAAAATTCTGTCGTTTGACGTCAAATAGACCTCATATCCCAAAACAACTCCTCCTTAATGTAGTTGGATCTATGTAGTTGCTTCATATGCATATTTTATAATTTCGTATAAGTTCACATATGGTGGAATTTCAATTTACAATAACGATGCTGAAGTACATTGATCTTTTAGTTACTTATTTTGTCTTAGCAGTTTGCATGTAATTATTCTAAAACTACAAGTAAGTTATATTTTATTGGCTCTCTACTCTTCTGGAATCTATCTATTTAAATGTCTTTCTTCGCTCATGATGTAGCGGAGACCAAGTCTCATAAATCTATTTCATCTTTATTGGAATGAGAGGATCGGAACTAGATGAATTTGGAAATATTGTTTATTAGACTCAGGGTTGGCTGCGTTAGAGGTGCCTTTACTGAACTTGAGGGTTTGAAGTTAATTTCATGCTATAATGTAACAGATGTATGGCTAATATCTATTGCTGAGAAATATAAATTGCTGAAGTCTCTGGATTAACAGGTGATTGAACATTTACTTTCATTCTACCATTTGAATATTAATTATCATTCTGTTTTAAGTAGTCTGATTTGGATAAAAACATTGACGTGCTATTTCTAAATCACGGAAGAACTTTTGCGTTGTGTGAGAATTCAGAATATGAATCTGGGTTTTCTACAATTTAGAAATATAAATCTAGCTTTTCTACTTGCAGTTTTCCTTTGACTTGTATAGCTGTTATGTAGCAAGATCCAGAATCCTTTTGCTTATTTGCTTAGGCTGTGGTATTAGGGAAGACACATAGAATGATTAATGGAAGTGGGAAAATATGGGGGAAATTGGGTTTCTTTTCTTGATTGGACGGGAAGGTTTAAGGGATGGAAAAAATGGAGCGGAAGTGTTCTTTTATTTCAACTAACACATGTCAAACAACCATGGGTATAAAGTCGTGTCGTTCCACTCTAACTATCTTCCTTTCGTACAAAATCTAGCCTTAGGCGATGCTATTGCTGTGGGAAAGATGATGGCTTAGTGTGTGCATTGCTATTGCTATGGAAAAGAGGATGGCTGGGTATTATTCTGTGGAATGCATTTTGCGGGGTATTTGCTTTGTGTTGGTGGTATAACCGGAAAATGATGTGTTCATTTTCAAATGGGAGATTTGCTTTGCGTTGGCAATGATAGTGGTGGTATTGGGCGGCGATTTTTGGTTCTGGGTGAGTGGGGTGGGTTGGGTGACGAAGATAAGTGAAGAACTTTTTCTTTTATTTTTATTTTTTTACAACTAATGGTGAAATGCCTTTTGGAATTCAACTGCATATTTCTAAAAGGTTGAGGACTTTTGCTGGTACAAATTAAAGGTTCGAGTAAAGTCTTCCAAAATTAGAAATGTTAGGGACTGTTGCTGCAAATTTTCCTAAATTTTTTATGGTAGTCAAAATTTGCAAAAGGATCTCTTATTCTTAGTGACAATTTTCCCTGCGATTAAGATGATAAGCAACATCAACAACAATTAATAAATAATAATCCAGTTCATTATCAATACGTAATTAAGCCCCTGTCTGGGCGTGCTTATAAGTTGTTTCAAAGTGAATTTTCAACCGTTGATTTGCGTAACAGCCACCTGTTTAGCAAATGAACTGACATCCGTGTCAGTCCTTTTTTCCCTTTAATTTGA
>NW_019265623.1:459987-474698 GCF_002742605.1 Olea europaea var. sylvestris
CTCAAATGAAGGCAAATATGACATTTGGACATGCTGCTTTGCATCAATGTTCTAAAAGGCGTAATGCGTGGAAGCCAAGCTCTGGACAGGCGAGTCACAGGCGTAAAAAGGTGTTTTCTTATATTAATATTATTTTAATTTTTAATCAATCGAAAAATCGTTTAATAATTAAAAATATTACCTGCCTAACATCTAAAACAAATTTATAGGAAATTCATACATTTTTCCAAAGTTTTCGATAAAAAGATAAGTTCTAAATGTAAATATCAAATAGTAAATAAATAGGAATTTTTGGGAGATTTTTTTTGTTCAAGATTTCAAGCGACTATTTTGAATTTAGAACCGACGAAGTGAAGAAATTAACATTTAAGTTTTAACTTTAAAAATAAAAAATTCAAAATTCAAAATTCAAAAAAAAGTCAATTATGTGCGCCTAGATGCATATAACCGTGCCTAGGCGCGCATTAGTGGTCAATGATTGCTGTTGATTACTAAATAAGGCGTCAAACCACTTGGCTTGGCATTTCCGTAAGTGGCTTTGCATTTCTGCTGCGCCTTTTAGAAAAGTGCTTTGCATTTAAGGACAAACATGATTTCATGTGGGCCCAGCTGAGATGACAGGAAATCGATTCTGGATTTTCCAAAAGTACGCCTACTTATTACATCTATCACAATCCAATGACAAAATAAAAGAGAGTTCAAAGGGGGGAAAAATCATAATTATAAGCAACAATACGATTGAGTGAAAATCAGACTATGATTTAAATATATTGATGATAAAATAAGTTGGTGATTGAGTGAATGTGGATGTTAAATATTTGGAAGACAGGAGATAATTTTGACAATTTGAAGTTAAAACTTATTAAAAATGAAGAAAAAGTATTTTTGAGGTTCAGGAGTTGAACCCTGATAGTGAAATTTAGAATTTTTTTTTTTTTTTTTAATAGAGAAACTGGGAAAATGTGCATAATTATCTAATTATTGAAATTAAATGGTAGAGGAATTGGATACTTCTAATAAGTTCTCTAGTTATTGTCACAAGCTGGATTTTAATCTGCGATTGATCATGAGGGCTTGAGTCAAGTTGTTCCGATCTTGCACTCCTTATATTATCCAGTCTGCCATCCTCTTTGGGCTCTCCAAATTTTGAAATCACCATTTTCATCTTTGAGAACCCAAATTATTCCAGTTTTTACTGTATGGCACCAACTGCTTCGTTGATTAGGTGGATCACTTTATCAACCCTACAACTCCCCATGGTTGAATGGTTTCTCAAGTGATGTGTACATGTTGAATATTTCTTGTCTCTCTCCTACCCTCAAAAACAATTCAAGCTTCTCATGTCAATTTAGGATCAAACCATAGCTAAGAATGGTCAACTCAATATAACTGAAATGTCTTAATCTTCTTCCATGTCAACACAATGAAATCAGTTGAGAACACCAGTTTTCCCACTTTAATGACTATGTCTCAAGAGGGAATTCGGGAACGGGACTAAATAAAATTTCAAGTCGAGCTAATATATAAAAAAATTACACACAAGGAGAATTAACTAAAATCGTACCTATTAACAACACTACTCAAAAATAAGATTGTCTGGTTTTAAATTGACAAATCAAGTGTTAATACAAATTTATTAATTAATACATTATTAATATGAAAACCATTTTAACATAAAATCTCTTACTACTTTCCCTTAACTTATCACATAAAAAGCCTCAGAAATTAACTTGGCTCTGGTGACAAAAAAAGGGTTACTTCGGCGATCGTTGCAGAAAAGCCTACTTACGAGGCCAGCCCCTACGAACAAATCTATCGACCAATTGCCTCCTACTCCTTGGGATGTTTTGTCCCTAAATTGGAGTAATGGGTCGGGTTCTTGTGATGGATTCTCAGTCAAATCATCAGCCTCCTCCAAACAAGAAAACCAGAAGATGTCATTTTTAAAGATCTACTTGATTTTGCGAAAGCCAAGTCGTCATCACCTAAAACTAATATGCCATTATAAGTAGGGCTGCATACAAAAATTGCGAAACCGCAAATCGAATCGAAACCATTGAGTTGAAATTGCTGGTTTGGGTCCACGTGGACCCGTGGTTTTTTCCCTCAAATCGAACCAAACCGTTTCAAAATGGTTTGGTTTAAGTTTTGATTTTAAAAAATCGCACAAAATCGAATCGAACCATTTTAAAATTTTTAATTAAAACAGTTTTCACTTTTCTCAGAAAAATACTAATTTAGCAATACAAATTACAACCAGTTCAATCTATTGAACTAACAATCGAAAGTAAATTAGGTTTATCATTATTGGCCTATAGTTTAATGAGATCACAACGTGTCCTCGCCTTATATCTAAACTAAACTAAAATTACTCCAAAACCATATGAGAAAAAAAAAAAAAAAAACACATTTTCAACAATCCAAATCATAATTCAACAAAGCTATGTTAGCAAATTACGTCCAAAATTTCAAAAACCCTAATATAAACTCTCATTTCCCTAACATTTGACGCTTGTTCGTCACTGTTGAACGAATTGCCAGACAGCTTTGCTTGTTAGTCTGCTAATTTTTACGTGAATCGCCTCTTTTTCTCCTCTTACAGTAAGTCTCAAATTCTCATTCAAGTCATTTTTTAGTTGTTTCTTTTATTTGTTGTTTTTGAATTTATTATACACTTGTGATTTGTAGTTTGGATAGGAAAATGACTATTTGTGTGTCTAGAAGGTTAATGAACTTGTTTGTGGTTTGGAAAAAATGAAGGATGGAGCGTATTGATTGTATGAAAATGTTAAAAGTTCCCTAACTTTTACTACTACTTTCTACTTATATAAAATAGTTAGAGAATAAAATTCGTCAATTCCTAATAAGTCGAAATTCTATCGGTCTTTGTACGTTGAAACATATCCCGTTCAATCTTTATTTAATATCTCACTAGCAAGACGAAAGGAGTTTTAACCAAATTATATAGCAGAATGTAACTCTACCGTTACCAATCGCTATATGACTATATGACTGTCAAACAAGAAATGGTAAATAAAAAAAATGTATTTGTTCTATTAATATCTTTTAGCAACCAACTTAGAATATAATTTATTCAGGGATTTCATGGTAAATATGAATGTAACCAACTTGGAAATATTACTTACTTGACTCAAGAATCTTTACCCTTTGTCATTGAGAAATAAATATATTTACAATTGTTGATTGCCAATTAAATAATGTTGAAGGAATATTGCTTAATCCCCTGAAGAATATTTACCTATTGTCGTTGAGAAATGGATATATGTACTGTTGTTGACTTTTCATTCTCATTTTAAGGAAAATTCTCCACTTTTGCTATATATTTATTGTAGGATGCAGGAAAATCCAGAACGCCAAAAGTTTCTCCAAATCTTTTTGCAGATAGATTAAGTGCTGTACCTGATGAACATTTGCACCACATTTTATCATATGTACAAAGTTCGTCTTGGCTACTTGTGGTAATTCTCAGAGATTGCTAAATGTTTTTGGTTCTATGCCTAACATCATTCTAGATGATTCCTTATTTAGGACAAGTAGATACAAGGATTTTGAGATTTTACCACGGTGGCCTTAGACAAATAACGCTCCGAACTAAAATTCGTCGATTTCAACTCAAATGTATTTTGACTTCAGCAATAGTGGAGTCCAAACAATGGTGCATGTTGCAATATGGAGAAATGCAAAAGAAATTGATATTTGCACGGGAACCCTTGCAATTTGCACGCGTACCATTGTTTGGATTCCACTATTGCTGAAATCAAAAATACATTTGAGTTGAAATCAATAAATTTTAGTTCGGAGCATTATTTGCCTAAGGCCAACCGTGGTAAAATCTAACTCAAAATCCTTGTAGCTACTTGTCCTAAATAAGGAATAATCTAGAATGATGTTAGGCATGGAATGAAAAACATTTAGCAATCTCCGAGAATTAACACAAGTAGCCATGACGAACTTTGTATCTACATATGATAAAATGCGGTGCAAAAGTTCATTAGGTACAGTACTTAGTCTGTTTACAAAAAGATTTGGGGAAATTTCTAGCGTTTTGGATTTTCTTGCATCCGACAGTAAATATATCAGGGTTAGGGTTAGAATGACTAAAATTTCTGGCGTTCTAGATTTTCTTGCATCCTACAGTAAATATATAGCAAAAGCTAGTGGAGAATTTTTCTTAAAATGGGAATGAATGGTTAACAATAATACATATATCCATTGCTCAACGAGAGTAGGTATTCTTCAGGCGATTAAGTAATATTCCTTCAAAATTATTCAATTAGTAGTCAACAATTGTACATATATCCATTTCTCAAAAGGTAAAGTTTCTTGAAGTGATATTTTTTCGAAACAATTCAATTGGCATAATCTTTGGCAGTTGGCATAAATCCATAATGATAAGGTTAATTTAACTTATAATTTTTCGAGAAAACAAAAATCTCACAATAGAATGGTGGCGGTTGAGCCGGAGGCAGTGGTTAAGGAGAGTGAGAACGGAGAGGTAGAATTGCATTGCCCCTTCTGATGATGAAGGAAGTGGTGTTCGTGTTTGAAAAACAAAATGTTGATATAATAAGAAAAAAAGGGTTTTCTTGTTTGGCTAGTTTAGTGAGCAAGCGGGGAAAAAATTGAAAATCAAATTAAAAAAATTGGAGTTTTACCTATTTCAATTTTGTTGGATTTTTTTAGTTTTGTAATTTTGTTAATTGGTACTTTTAATCACATCTATTAAAATCTACGACTTTTATATTTTTTATCCGCACATTTTATAAGCCTCTTGTTTGAGCTCCATTTTAATTGAGTATTTTTTTTTTTTTGAAAAAATATATTCTGAAATAGTGATCTTTTAAGAATGTATGGTTAAAAAAGAATAAAAAGTTTTGAGTTTACGTGTAATATTATTTTATTAGAGAATGTGTACTATGTAGTTAAAAAGAAGAAAGAGAAAAATGTATTTTAGAAATAATGGAGGCCAAACAGGGGGTAAATCTCAACATTTTTTTTGTTAAATCAGGCTAAATATTAAAAGAGTTTATTATATCAAAAATTATACTTAACCAAACACAAAAATATCACCAACAAGGAGTAATCTATAGGGTCTAACACGCACTTGTTTGTGCCTTAAATCCACTTCTTTTGGCCCATTGGAACACGAGGTCTATCTCTTCCTCTAGACACACAAGGTTACAATAAAGGCATTAATTTTGATCCAACTTAGCAAGTAGTCTACTCCATTTTATCAAGTTTCCAGTCCAATGCACGACTTAAGGACTCGTCGAGCAATTGTCACATTACATGGGAAGGCTGAGGAAGTTGTAAGTGAAAAGAACTAGAAGGTGAATCGTCTTCCAGACTTATGTCACTTAGAATAGAATCCTCCGCCTCAGTCCTCCTTCAACCATCATCCACTAATAACATATCAACTAACTCGTAAGCTTCGTCAACAATGACAGCATACAACATCCACATGCTACAAATATTATTTTCAATCATAATTATGTTGGGTTTATTAATTTGTTACGTGGGCTTACATATATAATTAACTGTGTATAAGGTTATCTTAAAGTTAAGCTTAATTAAAGTGATTTAATAAAGAATTAAATTGTTCGGTGTAGGGCATTCAAATAAGGTGTGGACACATTCTTTATGTCATCACATCAACACAATAATACAAGAGGAAACATATTGAAGAAGATCCAAAACCTACAATCAAACCCACAATCAAGAATTAAGATGATCAATAACCAATATTCAAGATCCGGAATTAAGATGCAGTATTAAAGAAATATTCCCAATGAATTAAGGTATGTTCCACACTTTATAATTCTCGTGATGACTTGACTGGAGGATCTTGACAATAAAGTAATTATATTTTCTAGTTTTGAGATTTGATGTTTCAACGAGTGGTATTAGAGCCAACTCCATGTTAAACCATTGAGATTAAAGGAAGATTTTAGGGTTAAATTCATACTTTGGTTTTACAAAACGTTGGGTTGTGAATTTCAAATCCTAGGTATCAAAATTTTGGAATTTTTGGGATTTTTCAGTATTGCTACAGCGTCGTAGCATTGCGACGCCATGTTAGGGCGTCACGAGCTGCGTTCAGTTAAGTTGGCAACGCCCTATTGCCGCTGGGTATTGCAGCGCCCTAATTCTATCCCCATTATTTTTTTTCTTTCGGACACAGAAGAGAAAAATAAAAATAAAATATAAAGGTATCATCAATTTCAAATCTTAGTACTTAATATTTATTTCAGATTACTAATTTCTTAAAATAGATTAGTTGAAGTAACATATTATCAAAGTAACCTCTCTTGTCTAAATTAATTTATTTAGAATATTAGGAGGGTTGTGTGTATGTTATTCATTCGAATATTCACCGGTCCAAATAAAAGGTCAATATTTGGCTGAACTATTTGCACACGTGGTAATAAATGTGACAATTGTAATGTTTTTCATTATGTTAACAATGAGTTAGTCCAAAGATAAACTTGATCTTTGATCAGATTTATTGTCAATATTTGATTACTATACTAAGACTACAACTTACTAGATATTTTCGTCCGAAGATTAAATTTCAATGCTGTGCTAGATCTCTTGTGATGGGACGCACCATTATTTGAAATTATCGATTGTCCAATATGGATTCCATGTGAACATGTTAATTAGGTTTAAGTTTTCTATTAAGTTAATCCATCAACTTCTACAATTTCTGCCAACATCATTTCAATTCTTGTGCTTGAATCAAAATTTAAGGACTGGAATGAGAACGTTTTCATTGTTCTTAGCGGCATGGATCTAGACCTTGCTTTAAGGATTGAACAATCCACTGCTCTTACGGATAAAATTTTCACTAATAAAAAGGGACTCAAATAAGTGGAATCATTTAAACCGCATGGATCTTGTGATCATAAAACATGGAGTTCCACTAACATTCAGGGGCCTAAGGTAACTAATGCCAAGGGATTTCTTAAAGAAATTGAAAAAAAGCTTTCCAAAAAGCAATAGGGCTGAAATTAGCTCGCTTCTGGCGAACTTGGCTTCGTTAAAGAATAAGGTTGAATAAAACATAAATGAGTAGTACATTATGGATGTCTCGTCTTGCTTTAAGATTAAAGGCATTAAAGTTTAAGTTGTTTGATGACTTTCTCGTGCATTTGATTTTGATTTCTCTTCTTGCACAACTCGATTAATTTAAGGTCAGTTACAGTTGCCAAAAAGGGAATGGACTCCCTATGAGCTCATTTCACATTGTGTGAGAGAAGAAAAATGTTTAAAGTAAGAGAGAACTGGAAATACTTACTTGGTTAGTACCTCTAATAACAAGTTAAAGAAAAAGGAAACTGCATTTGGTTCAGTTCAAAAGAAGCAGCAAAAGCTGAAAAGAATTAAGCAAGAGAGCCAACTGGCGGCAAGTTCTTGTATATAAAAAAATGCAAGCAATTGTCTTGACTCAATCAATGATCTGATTTACCAAAATCATTGGGAAAAAGTATTTATTTTTAAAATAATTACAGGGTGGACGGGGACTATAAATATCCAGCCTCTGCTGCATGCAAAAGCGCAAGCCTCTCCTACAGAGTCTATTCTTCACCACATTAATTTCCTCCATTATTAAGCTTTTGATTTCATTTTTTAAGCGAAAATATGGAAATCTAAAAAAAAATAAATTAAAAGGTTTTCAAGCTGCCGGGGAGTCTCTTTTGAGATTAAACCACATTCTGATCCATTTGCCCTCCCAACTTCGGCCATAATGGAAGCTTTTCTAAACTGGTTCCTTAATTGGAAACAGTCAGATTGATCTTTTGCTTAATTCAATTATTGCGGATGCCAGTTCTTTATTTGGTTATGTAACCTATATTTGCTTAATACATTTGCCTCTTATAAAGAACATTACATGTGAATTCACATGGTATTAAACATAAATTAATTGATGAGAATTTCACTTCATTATGGAACAAGCTATTAGGTCACATATCTCAAAATAAAATAGAATGGCTTATGATCCCCCTGATTTTACAAACCTTAATGTTTGTGTTAATTACATTAATGAGAAACAAATAAATATAAGGAGATTAGGTGTCAATAGAACTTCAGACGTCTTAGAACTAATTCATGTGGATATCTATGGGACATTCCTTTCGGCTTCTTAGAATGGTCAATGGTCATTTATTACGTTCATAGACGATTTTTCTCATTATGACTATATCTCATTCAAAAGGAATCTCAATAACTAGACAAGTTCAAGCTTTATAAAATAATTTAGGTTAGATCTTACCATAGTGGTTAATACTATGACGGATTAGGAGAACAACGTCCAGAGCCTTTTCCTAAATTCCTAAAGGAATGTGTAATCATCTCACAGTACAGCAAAATCTCTCTTTCTAAAGATTGCAACTTAAGTTCTCTATAAAATTCCAAATAAAGCAACTATTAAACCCCTTATGAACTTTGGATGGGCAAGAAGCCTAATTTGAAGCACTTGTACATTTAGGGTTGTTCGGTTAAGGCAAGGCCTTGTAGGCCATAAAAAAAAACAAGCTGGACTCCAAAATTGTCAGTTACTACTTTATTGGATAATTTGAAAGGTCAAGGGGTTACAAATTTTAAGATCCACTATCAGGTCAATTTTCAAAATAGAAAATGTCCAATTTTTTTACGATGCCGAGTTTACGGAAGGAGATAAGGTTATAAGGTTAAGGATTTTATCTTGGAAGAAGAATATGTACATATTTCTTCTATTACAATTGACAATGATTAGGACCAGGGACATTCTTGCTCCAGATCTAGTTTCACTCCAACTAAAGTTTATAGTTGATCCCGTTAAAGAATAAGGTAGGGCCATTTGGAATTAGGGATATTTAGATTTCATTGCATGTAATTTTCATGCAATACATCCATACTTGATCTATGTTGATTGTGTTGATATACATGACCATTAAGGGTTTAGTTATGATATTTGTAACAAAGACCGCTTTGATCCTATATTAATATAATCAATGGATGAGACTGTTCAGAGATGCTTTTGGCTATGATAGCAAAAGTTTTGATGTCATAATGTTATACACTTAGCAGGTAACATATGTGGCTCAAGTGGGAGATTGTTGGGTTTATTAATTTAGCTGGAAGATCCTGGCAATAAAGTAATTAGGTTTTCTAGTTTTGAGATTTAAAGTTTCATAAAATTCTAACAGATTAATGATAAAACAAAATAAAAATGACTCAAAGATAAGTATAAACGCAATCGTGCCATTTTTGCCTACTTTTGAAAATGAAAGTAGAAATTTGACACTAATTTCATCACCAATGAGACTTAGTTTGTCAAAAAAGAGGATGTCAAAGATGATATAATGCTGAGAAAAATAGGCTTTAAAATAAATATAACCATACTCCAACTATGGTTTTCCAACTATTAAGACTGGATAGTTTGCCCCTCCAACTCTAATAACTAGCTATTTCGATCCTCCAACTATTTGTACCCACCATTTTAGTCCTCACATTAGCACTTAAAACCATATTTGTGCCTCCATCACTAGTCAACTCCACTTTGTTCCCCCAACTACGGTTTGTACCATATTGATCATTCTTCTATCAGGAATAGGTTTAGTTCTCAAAGTATCAGTCCAATTAGGTCTTATAACTAATATTTTTCATCATTTTGGTGATTAGGTTATTCTTATGCGAGGGTCCCTTTTGCTCTCTTACTCTTCCCCAGCTCTTATTCCTTAGCTGGCTTCGTTCAGCTGACCTTTCACTTGGGGTTTTGCTCCTGGCTGGCCTAACCAAGGCTGTCAATTTGATCCAGCAATTTACAAATTTCAATTCTGATCTCCAACTATTTGTCAGCATCAATTTTGTCCTTTAGCTATCTGTCAAAACGAACTTAGTCCCTCAATTATGCCCTTCTTGAATTTTCCCTCAAACTATTATTTAGCACCACTTTAGTCCTCAAACTATCATCAGCGTCAATTTTTCTCCCTCTATCACTAAGCGACACTGTGGTTCTTCAGCTGTCCATTCCCTTCACTTCTGTACTCCATGTTCGTTTCAAACGAGTTTGGTCCCCCAACCTCAATTCGATCAAGGTATATATTAGATCATATAATTGATTCTGTTAATTTGAGTGAGTGAGTGATAAGCTGTCATAGTTGGTAGTTAATGTTGAACTGTCATGTAACTAATTCTAAACACCAGTCAGTCGATTTATATTGTTTGGATTGTAACACATGATACATGTTTTCATGAAATGAATTTCTTCTCTACGGTTGTTCTCTCCAGATTCTACTCTAATCTTCAAACCTTGATATCAGTATTCTCTTCCATTTATTCTCTTCAAACATTAATATGGTATCAGAGCAGGTTGCTTGATCTGCTGTAAGTAGTCTCAAGAAAATTCAAAACTGTTCAAACGTAGGGTGCCACTTTCTTTTCCTTTTCTTTCTCTTGGATATTGAACTGAGATCATCTTCAAGTAAATCCACCTTATATGAAACTTCGAATCCATATTACCTTCATCATTCTGATAGCCCAGGATTGGTACTAGTTTCGCAGCCTCACCGGAGAAAATTATACCTCCTGGAGTAGAGTGATGCTGATCGCATTGTCCATGAAAAACAAGCTTGGATTTGAGGATGGATCAATTGAAAAGCCTGAAGGTACTGATTCGGATGTCCTCAGCTCTTGGACTAGAAATAACAATGTAGATATTTTTTGGATATTGAATTCTGTTTCTAAGGAAATTTCTGCTAGTATTATATATGTTGAGTCCGCACATGAATTATGGCTTGATCTTAAAGAAAGTTTCCAACTGAAATATAAACCTAGGATCTTCCAGCTAAAGCATGAATTGATGAGTTTAGCTCAAGATCAAAATTCTGTTAGCATATACTTTACAAAACTGAAAACTACATGGGAAGAATTAAGCAATTATAGGCCTGTATGTTCTTGTAGCAAATGCACTTGTGGTGGTGTTAAGAATCCTAGTTCTTATTATCAGATTGAGTGCGTAATGTCTTTTCTTATAGGACTAAATGATTCTTATTCACAAGTTCGAGGACAATTACTTTTCATGGATCCATTACCGTCTACAAATAAAGCCTTTGCTCTAATCTCGCCAGAAGAAGATCAGAGGAAGATCACTAGCCAAGTTGGTTGTACTTCAGATCCTGTTGGAAGTATGACGTTTACTGTTAAATCATATAATGCTAAACGCCCTGGAATTCCTAATTCTGGAACTATAGCAATGGTAGTAATCGAAATGATTCAACAATGGAGGTTACAAAGGATAGAAGAAAGAGGGACCTTTTTGTACCCATTGCAACTTCCATGGCCATACGGTTGATAGATGCTATGAGATTCATGGCTACCCACCTGGTTACAAAGTAAGAGACAGAGATAACTCAGCCTATACCAGCAACAACATTGCAATTAATCAGGTGTCAAATCAGAATGAACAACAAAGTGAAATGGGGAGCTTTGTCCAAAATCTCAATTCCAACCAATACCAACATCTCATGTCTATGCTGTCAAATTATTTGGCCTCCTGTCAAAACTACTGATGATTTTACTACTACTTATATGGCAGGTATTTGAATCTCAATTGCATTTGAGTTCTATCTTTTCATTTACTCAATATTGGATAGTTGATTCCGGTGCTATAAGGCATATATGTTCAACTGCTGATGCTTTCGATTCTATGAAACCTTCTTAAAATTCCAAGGTCACCTTACCAAATCATACTCAAATCCCAGTGAACTACTCTGGTGACATTAGACTGAGCTCTATGCTTGTCCTCAAGGATTTTTTATAAGTTCCTCGATTCAAGTTTAACCTGATATCTATAAGTGCACTCACTTGTGGATCAAATCTCACGATCAACTTTCTTCCTGATTGCAGCAGTATCCAAGAACACAACACCGAGAAGATGATTGGCAAGGGTGATAAGTTTGAAGATCTCTATGTTCTGGATAAAAAAAACAATCTGAATTTTTTCTCTACAACATATGTAAATACCGTTTCAGCTCATATATGGCATAGAAGGCTTGTCTATCTTCTGACGTTTAGATACTTTGAAACACCATTTGCATTGTGATGTATCTAGATTGAATAAAGCTGATCTTTGTTACATTTGTCCCCTTGCAAAAGAAAGATGATTATCTTTTGATTCTCACAATCATATGTCTCAATTTCCATTTGACTTGGCGCATTGTGATGTATCTAGATTGAATAAAGCTGACCTTATCATGTTCCTTCTCATGCTGGCCACGGATTTTTCTTAACCTTGGTGGATGATTGTACTCGGTTTACATGGATTTGTCTGTTAAAGCAAAAATCTGATGTTGATACTGTTATTCTAAAGTTCTTTAACATGATATCTACACAGTTTAATACCAAAATCAACGTGTTCAGATCTGATAATGCACCGAGCTGACCTTTGCTGAATTCTTCAATAATAGAGGCGTCTTACATCAATTTTCATGTGTTGAGAGGCCACAATAAAACTCCGCTGTAGAAAGGAAATATCAACATCTCTTCAATGTTGTACGATCACTATACTTTCAATCCAGAGTTCCAATTCAATTTTGGAGTAAGTTTGTCCTTACTGCAGCCTACCGTATCAATAAAATACCCTCTCCTTTGCTCAAACACAGTACTCCTTATGAAGTCCTACACAAACGCTCAACAGACTATTCTCACTTCAAGGTGTTTGGGTGTCTGTCGTTTGCATCGACACTCTTTGTTCATAGAACCAAATTCCAACGAAGATCTAGAGTTTGTGTGTTTCTTAGTTATCCACGAGGTATGAAAGGTTATAGATTATATGATACTGCATCAAAACAGATCTTCGTATTCAGAGATGTCCTATTCCATGACGGAATCTTTCCATTTTATTCTGTTGTTTCCTCAGACGAGTTAATTGACCCTTTCCCTGATCTTGTCTTGCCAATTCCTTTACTTGAAAAGTCTCCCATCCCTCAGTTTCTACCTTCCAATCATCATAGCACACATAATGATATTCCAGCTGCTTCCCATAATGATAATTTTGAAACTTCAGATGCAGATCCACAACATTCCAATTCTTTTCTAGATAAAACTGCCCTAAGAAGGTCTACTAGAACATCAAAGCCTCCTTCCTATCTAAGAGAATTTCATTGCAATCTTTTGCACCAGAAATATTCGAATAATGAAACTCCTCCATGCACCAGTGCATATCCTATATCTAAATACTTGTCCTATAATTCCTCATCTCATACTCACATAAACTTCGTCCTAAATGTTTCATCCCAATTTGAACCTTGACATTATCATCAAGCCGTGAAATTTCCACAATGGAGGGTTGCCGTGACAGCTGAATTGGATGCTATGGGATCGAATAAAACTTGGTCAGTCACTTCATTGCCCAGCGGGAAACATTCTATTGGTTGTAGATGGATTTACAAAATCAAATACAAATCAAATGGTACCATTGAAAGATACAAAGCACGCTTAGTTGCCAAAGGACATACACAACAAGAAGGATGCAAAGAGACTTTTTACATGTAGCAAAACTAGTTAAAGTTTTGTTAGCACTTGCTTCAAGTCACAAATGGCATTTGTTATAACTTGATGTGACAATGCCTTCCTTAATGGAGATTTATTTGAAGAAGTATATATGGATCTTCTACTTGGTTATGATGTGCAAAGGAAATTCACACACACGGGGAGAAATTGGTTTGTAAACTTCACAAATCAATATATGGTCTCAAGCAAGCTTTTGAGACAATGGTACTCCAAGTTTTCTCAGCACTTATTCAATTTGGCTTTGTTCAATCTAAGGTAGATTACTCTTTATTCACCAAAGGATCTGGTGCTTCATTTGTTGCTTTATTAGTCTACGTGGATGATGGAATAGTCACTGGTCCAAACAGTCAGGTGATATAATCTTTAAAGGGTTTTCTCCACACACAATTTAAACTCAAGGATTTGGGGCCTCTGAAGTACTTCCTTGGTCTTGAAATTGCACAATCAGCCAAAGGCCAATTATTATCTCAGAGGCATTATACTCTCCAGCTTCTTGAAGACATGAGATATCTAGCTTGCAAGCCCATATCTGTCCCTATGGATCCTAAAGTCTATTCTAATGCACGTGAAGGTAAAATTCTATATGACATTTCTCAATATAGACAACTAGTTGGACGCCTTCTTTATCTTACTTTATCCCAACCAGACATCACTTTTGCTGTCCACAAAATCAGCCAATTTTTGGCTAAACCTCATAGACCTCACTTTAAAGCTACGCATCATCTCCTAAATTATCTTAAATCCAATCCTGGACAGGGTTTGTTCTTTTCCTCCTCATCCTCTCTCCAGTTAGAGGCCTTTTCAGATTCTGATTGGGGCTCATGTCCAGACACCAGGAAATCTATGATTGGTTTCTGCATATTCTTAGGTAACTCCCCAGTATCATGGAAAATAAAAAGCAGACCATTTCTCGTTCCTCAGCAGAAGTGGTATACAGAGACTTAGGGGGTGTTCTCTTTGTGTTTCAATTTTGTGTTTTGAGTTTTGAATTCATTTTGAGTTTTGTGTTTTGAGTGTTTGTTTTGAAATTGTTGAAAATGCGTTCTTTTTGTTAGTTTCTCAAAACAAAAAACAAAAAAAAAAAATTTTTTAAAATTTTGAGAATCACCACAACACCACCTCAAAACACCAAAAAA
>NW_019265623.1:474977-502912 GCF_002742605.1 Olea europaea var. sylvestris
CTTAGCTTCCACGACTTGTAAACTAGTTTGGTTACCAGCTGCTGAAATATTTTCAAATGGAAGTATCATCCCCAGCTCTTTTTTTCTGCGATAAGCTGCAATTCGCATGGCCTCCAATCCCATTTTTCATGATGAACCAAATATATCAAGATTGATTGTCATTTTATTTGAGACAAAGTTACTGAAGGGTTTATTTAGCTCATGTCTATCCGGTCTCAACATCAGCTTGCCGATACATTCACTAAATCTCTTCCTTCTTCTTCATTGCTTCCTCTCTTATCCAAGACGGCTGTCAAAGATATTTATAGTCCATCTTGAAGAGGAGTATTAGATCATATAATTGATGGTAGTTAATGTTGAGCTGTCATGTAACTAATTCTATACACCAGCCAGTCTATTTATATTGCTTGAATTGTAACACGCGATAAATGATTTCATGAAATGAATTTCTTCTTTACAGTTATTCTCTCCAGATTCTTCTCTTATCTTCAAACCTTGTTATCAGTTCTTCTCTTCCAACTTTTCTCTTCAAACATTAATAGTATAGATGAATTAACTGTTGAATCTACGAATTTGAATTGGTAGAAGTATGAAAATCCAAGTGTTTCTCCTGTTTTTTGCTGCAAGGATATGGTTAAACTATTGGCTTGGAAGTCTCTCATTGAAGGGATACGTTTCGAGAGATTGTAATTCAGTCCCTTGGAATTGGGATACGGAGGATGAGTTGTGGGATTTAGGGAACGCTTAAAGCATTGAATTTTGCTGTAATAACAATAGTTGGGTGAAATTTCATAATCATCACTTATAACATATGGTTTTGCAGATATCGTTGAAGAGTTTTAGAGATGGTGTCATGTGTGATCTTATTATCACCAGCAATACCCAAAGACATGTGGAGCCTTTGGCCATAATAATGGAAGCACTGGCTGAAACAGGCAATTCAGCATTTCCCAAGTATGCCTGTTTACTTCTTGTTTTCAGGAAAAATATTCTGATAGTTGCATTGCTATAACAAGGAAATGAAATTCTAACTTAAGTCAAAATGTAAATTACAATAATTTGTAAATAAAATTGATTGTATTGCGAATATTCTTTTGAGTTTTGCATCACCTAAAATATTCCCCTTGGTTTGCATGGAAGGAGTTTCAGTAACTGTGCTGAAAATTATTTATTGAATCTAATCCACTTTGTACTCTTGAGTTCCATGAGATATATAGCAATCTTGACTCAGGTTGCCCTTGAATTCTAATACTATTAAATAATGAAATTGAATGGATTGGGGAAAAGATGAAAGCAAAGAATTTGACTTATCATTCTTTAAAAAGCATCAATATAATGCTTTCTGCAGTGAAGGTTTTCTAAAACACAATGGTAATATTGCTACCCCTTTGTCACTAGGATTACTGTTAATGTCACCAGTTAATGCGTGTTGTTCATAGAGGCTGATCCAAACATCAAACATAAGCTTTTTGATGAAAACATATGGTTATCATTTCTGCCAATTCCCTTTGCTATTGATCTGCTGCACCGAGCTTCAATCACGAAGCTTCAGCTCACATGTGATGCTTCAATTAAGATATTTTATCACTTCATCATCCTTACCTTATGACTTCAATTCGGTTGGTGAGGACGTGAAGTGTGGGCTTTTTATTTATCTTCTAATTTAATGTCACGTGGGCCTCTTTTGAAGTTTTGTTAGGTGAGGCGTAACAACTTACACTTGATGTTATTTGAAGGTAATGCAATTTTATACGCTTTCAATAGTAATTTAGACCTCTTGAATTTTTTTTATTTTTTATTTTTTACAAAGCCCAATACTCGTACACTAACATGGCTCACATATTCTGTCTATCCTACATTCAAATATACTTGTACAACTTGATTAACTTAATAGCCACCGCCTTTCCCACCTTCAGGGAATGTCACTCGTTTTTTACGATTTGTCCTAATGTGCAGGAACATTATGCGTGGATTCGAGTGGAGCCGAATTTGCTAACCACGTCATCGGTCCAAAATTCAACGTCAACACATACAATTTTTGTTCATTAGTCTTTTTTTTTTTTTTTTTTTTTTTTTTTAATATCTAATGTTCAAATTAGTTGTTGGTTGATCTAGAAATAAACAAAGGCGAATAAGCGATTTTTGGTTTCTTTTTCCCTTTTTTTTTTCCCTATCAAATTTTCCTTTTTCCAGATCATTGCAAAAAATGATGAATTACTCAGTCCTTGGATCTTTATTATTTTAGCTAGTCAGGCGCTAAATATGAATTTCGTGACTGGTAATTTAAGCAAAGTTCAGCTAGGTTTTCAGACTTATTGCACTTCACTATAGCCCCTGTTCCCTATATCTGTATCCCTATACAATAAAAGACGTACTTTTTTTTTTTTTTTTACCCAGGTGTCCCAGTTTCGCTAGACTAAATCCTGGACCTCAAGCCTTCGGCCCCTATTAGCTTGAGGAAGTTAATCGCGGGTTGTGCCCTTATTGGCTCCCAGGTTCCTGTATGACTTTTACTCCTTCCCCAAAGAGGGCCCTCTCCACTGCCTTCCAGCACCTTGCCTTCGAGATAAATCCCCCTTCTAAGATGCTGCTTTCTAGGAATCGAACCCTCCACGCTTGGTTTGTGAGCCCACCAATGCAATTGTTCCACCAACTCGGATGTGCCCCGAGGGGCAAAAGACATACTTCTCTAGTTGGTTTTGTGCATCTAAGTGTAGAAGATTTGAAAGTATGAGGGTTTGGCTTCCCAGTTGTCTTTAGTGGGCCCTTTTCTTTTTTTTTTTTCTTTTTTCCTTTTTTTTGTTGCAAACCTCAGCTTATTTGTTGTGGGTGCTTTTCTCCTTATTTTAGGCTTGCAGCTTTTGAAGATTCTTAGTTAACTGATTTCATGAAGATTAATATGTATGCATCAGACCTTATACTCATTATGCCTAACATTGAAAGGACTAGTCATTGATCTTATTAATATTTCAAATCAATGTAAGGGTCAAATTAACCTCAAAAATGTAATTAAAGATTGATTTGAACTAAAGTAAATATGCTCTTTAGGCAATTGAACTTGCTTGGATCATACATACATTACAACAAAAGCAGCTTTTTGCAACGTTCAAAAAATGTTGTTGAAGGTCTTTTACAGCTCTCGGACGTATGTTGCAAATCTCAATGTTGCGGTAGAGTAGAAGGATACATTGACCTTTTTTGAATGTTGCAAATAATCTTTTGCAATGTTTTTTAAGTATTGCAAATAACTTTTTTGCAGCATTTTTTGAACGTTGCGAATAACTCTTTTGCAGAGTTCTTTGAGTGTTGCTAATAACATTTTTTAAATGTTGCAAATAACTTTTTCGCAACATTTTTTTAAACGTTGTGAATAACTTTTTTACAATGTTTTTTAAGTATTGTGAATAACTTTTTTGCAACATTTTTCTAGTGTTGCCAACTATTTTTTGCAGCGTTTATTAAACGTTGCAGAAAGTTAAACATTTCGCGACATGTAATAAACGTTGCGAAAAGTTTTATTAAACATTACAAAAAGAGAAACTTTTCGCAATGTTTAGTAAACGTTGTTAAAAATTATATGACTAAGTATCCGCAATAGTTGTTAAGCCCCTATCCGAACCACTTCGGAGAGTCTACCTCTGCCTATTACGAGGTGTTCAGCACCCATCCGAAGTGACTTGACCATCAATGTTGTCGATCTGCTAACACACTGTGAGGCATAGACAATTCTGTTGAATCGATCGAAGCGTCCTCGCCCCTAAAGTCGAGGCGTACTCCGAGGACCTTTGCCAGGATCCTCCGCCAATTTCAGAAAGAGTTCTATGTCAGGATCCTTTATGCCCCTAAGGTTTAATTGATTTGACGTCTCCATAAGCCTAGTTGATGTGACGTATCAATTTTATGTCAACTCAACTCGGGAGAAGTAATTACCCGTTCACTCTATAGAGGCGGTTGATTGACGCCTATGAGCAGAAGCCTTACACCGCCAGATGCATACACGTGTCCCACATCCAACGATTCTCCTCATCTATAAATACCTAAGGTTTGACAAGAGGCAAAGGTAATGAAACTCTTACAACATAGCTTTCCATAACAAGCAAATATATATTCTCCTCCCCATTATTTACCACAACCTTGGTATTGTTCCAATCACCTGAGGCTAATTTGACCGTCGGAGTATATGTGGCCGCCACCACCCGCTGGGTCAGGCTGTGTGCATCTAACCGTGCGTTGACTATGCGCAGGGAGGAATACGTGGAGTAGCTATCGATTAGCCACGTGGAGGGCCCAATTTGCAAGGTCAACAGATTGGCGCCGTCTGTGGGAAACTTCCCGTCCAAAGTTCTGCATTCTCCACCGGAGAAACCAACAGAAAACTAGCAACTTATCCTGAAAAGAGCACGTTCTTGAAAAAGAGCAAAGTCGAGTTATAATCCAAGTTCTCATCACCCTTGAAAAAGGAGATAAGATGAGTTATAGCCATAAAGACGACAATCCTATGAGAGAGGCCTCTGAAGAAGAGGTGCTTCGTAACAATGTCACTCACCATAGACCCCATCATCGGCATCGCCAAGGTGAAAGAACAACCATGCTCACTGAAGGAATGTCTCAAATAGCTGCGAGCATGAGAGACATCGCAATTCAGAATATGGCGATGCATGAACTCTTCATGCAGGCCCAAGGTCACCAGGGCTCTCAAATGCCCCAAGGATCTTACCCAATTCAAGAAGCCCCCGCGTCTCGTTCCCAAGGCCATATGAGCCAGCACAGAGAACGCCTCCTCGAAAGAAAAGCGGACGCAGAAGCCACATCCTATGTGCAAGGGAGCCAGCTAGCAGAACCACAATTAGGGGACAATTTCCCTTAAGAATATGAAGCACAAAGGTCAATTAGCATCTTCGACTAAATAGGACAAGACCTTAGTAATAGGGTCTGCTCAGTGCGAAGATCAGTTTGGCAAGAACAGGAGCAAGAACAAGCACCTCCTCCTCCTAGAAATAGGAAGGAAAGAAGGCACTTAGTTGATTGGGGCAGCAGAGAAGAAGCATCTCCACCTCCCCAGAACATTCAAGATGATGAAGGGTCAGATGGGCCTTGTCGATCTTATGAAATTGACGATGATGATGATAACCTCCATTTCTCAAGGAAAACCCGAAGCTTCCCAATGCCTCCAAATTTCATGCCCCCTAAGATCTCCAAGTATGAAGGAAAGGGGGGCCCGGTAAAGCGCCTCACCAAGTACATGACACAGATGAGCCTCAGGGGAGTCTCGCCTGCTTTGAAGTGCAGAGCCTTCCACTTAACCTTGGGTGGAGCTGCTGAAGTGTGGTACAGCAGACTTCCTCCCCTGAGCATTAGGAGTTGGCCAGATTTGAAGAAGACATTCTTGAACCAGTATCTCTCACGCAGAGAAGGAGAGGCCCCGGTACAACGCCTGCAAGATATGAGACAGGCTCCTGAAGAGACGCTGAAAAGCTATCTCGCTAGATTTACCGACGAAATCACATACTACGAGTAGGTCACTGACAGAGAAGCCCTTTCAGCCTTGAAAGGCGGCCTCAACATGAACACTTTGTTCTTGAGGGATGTGCACAACAAAAATCCCACCACTTATGACGAACTGGTAGAAATGATGAGAGTGGAGATCGTCAGTGAAGAGATGATTGATCACCAAAACTGTGCTGCGCGAGGACTCTCTCCACCTCAGAGGCAGGTAGGTCGAGGACCCTGGACCCAAGCAGGGCATACAATAGCTCCCACTTCCGGACAGGCACTGGCTTTTGCCATACTAAATGTAGTGCCGGTATTGGCATACGAGAATTTTCCTGGTGAAGCAGGGCCATCTGGAGGAACTGATAGTAATAAGAAGAAGAAGAAGCGGTCAAACAGGCCCTTGGAAAGAGCAAGGTTTTGCACTTTTCACCAACTCTATAAGCATGACACCAACGAGTGCAGAGACGCTCCTTGACACTCGTATCGCAACGACCCACATCCCTCCAGAAGGAAAAAATATCCTCGTAGATCCGCCTCCCCGAACAGGGGAGAGAGAAGGCAAAGAGAGCAGTCACCCATGAGAAGAGAATCAAAGGACCGAGGAGAGTCTAGACAGAGAGATCAGGCCCAATTTTCTGGAGACCAAATCATCAGGGAGATCGACACGATCATCGGGGGACCTCACATCAATGGCAACACCAGGAACGCACAATGGAATTACATAAGGGAAGCAAAGGACCCACCAATGCTCACTTACATTGTCAACGAGTCCCAAGAGGCCAATAGGATGGCCCTAATCACCTTCTCCAAGGAAAATGCACAAGGAGTTCACCACCCCCATTGTGACGCATTGGTTGTGAGAGCCGTAGTGGCAAGAAACGGGCTCAAACGCATGTTCATCGACAATGGTAGTTCGGTGAATATATTAGTTCGGCTTCACCTTCGACAAGATGCAAATTGAACATGGGTTGATCCCCATAACCGATCCACTATTCGGATTTACTGGAGACAGCATCATCCCACGAGGGCGGATTACTCTGCCCGTCGAGATGGGTTCAGTTCCTCTAGTGGCCCAACGCTTCATGGAATTCTTGGTGGTAGACCACGGATCAGCCTACCATGGAGTATTGGGTAGACCCGCCTTGAAAGATCTTTGGGTTGTTACCTCCATCCACTATTTGAGTATGAAATTCTCAACTGAACATGGGATTGCTACGGTACGAGGCGACCAGATGGGCTCCAAGGCATGTTACTTAAACTCTCTGCGAAAATCGGATCCCCGAACTGTTAACGTGATCATAACTAAAGTTGACAGTGAACCCAATTTGGACGTGAAAATGCTCGACGCCCCTGAACAAGGGCATACCTCCGAACAGGAGGAAGACGTCAACATGGAAGATGCCCCTGAAGAAGGGTACTCTTTTGATGAATTAGATCCTCGGATAATTGACTCCGAGCCAAATGCAACCCCAATGGAAAAACTTGAAACCTTATTCGTCAACCCAGAGGACCCCAGTTAGATCCTGCAAATAGGAAAGACACTGTCCCTCGAAGCAAAAGAAGAAATGGTGAGCTTCCTGAAAAGGAACTTGGATGTCTTCGCTTGGAAGCATGAAGACATGGTGGTAATAGATCCAAGGATCAATTGCCATCATCTTAACATCAACTCCTCTTGTGTCCCACATAGGCAGAAAAGACGTGCCTTCAACTTGAAGTGCGCTGAAAGACGAAGTACACAAACTTAGCTGCAGCAGCTTCATCAGAGAAGCCATCTATTCGAAGTGGATATATAACCCGGTCTTAGTGAAGAAGCCCAGCGAAACGTGGAGAGTGTGCGTAGACTTCACAAATTTAAATAAGGCATGCCCTAAAGACAGCTTCCCACTTCCAAGGATAGACCAACTTGTGGATTCCACTGTCGGACATGAACTCTTGAGCCTCATGGATGCATACTCAGGGTATAACCAGATACCCATGTTCCGACCTGATGAGGAGGCTACATCATTCATCACAGACAGAGGATTGTACTGCTACAAAGTCATGTCCTTCGGATTGAAAAATGCTGGAGCTACATATCAGAGGCTGGTCAACATGATGTTTGCCGAACTCATTGGCAAAACCATGGAAGTCTACATGGATGACATGCTAGTTAAAAGCCTCCAGGCCAACGAACACGTAAGTCACCTCGACCAAACCTTTCAGATACTTAGAAAATATAAAATGAAGTTGAATCCCCTCAAGTGCACCTTTGGAGTGGCTTTGGGTCAGTTTTTGGGATATATTGTAAACCAAAGAGGAATCGAAGCGAACCCAGTGAAAATAATGGCCTTGCTTGAAATGAGGTCGCCTCAGAAACCAAAGGAGGTCCAAAGCCTCAATGGTCGGATAGCTGCACTCAGTCGCTTCATCTTCAGAGCTACAGATAAGAGCTTACCCTTCTTCAATGTGCTGAAGCAAGGAAAGAAGTTCTAATGGACTTCTGAGTACGAAGAAGCTTTCCAATCGCTGAAGAAGTACTTAGGAGAGGCACCCTTGCTGTCAAAACCTCAACCAGAAGAGCCACTACTACTGTAATTAGCAGTTTCGGACGAGGCGGTAGCGCTGTCCTAGTCAGAGAAGAAAATGAGCACCAGTTACCGATATACTATGTCAGCAAAGCACTCCTCCCAGCTGAAACACGCTACCCAGACATGAAGAAATTGGCACTCGCTCTCATCACAGCCTCAAGGAAACTGAGGCCATACTTTCAGGGCCACTCAATTGAAGTTCTCACCAACTTCCCATTGAAACAAGTGCTACAGAGAACAAACTCATCAGGACGCCTGCTAAAATGGGCGATCAAACTTAGTGAGTTCGACATACCATCAAGGGTCAGGCCCTTGTAGATTTTGTGGTTGAGTTTGCCACAGTCCCAGAAATGGAAGCAATAATGGAACTAGTCGAGCCCACAACGTGAAAACTGTTCGTAGATGGATCCTCAGGAGAGGCTGGCTCTGGGGCAGGGATCGTCTTGGAAAGCCCCGAAGACCACAAGCTAAAATGTGCAGTAAGGTTCGGCTTTAAAGCCTCGAACAACGCTGTAGAATATGAGGCATTTTCTAGCAGGCCTTAGACTGGCAAAGGAAATGCAGGTCAGAAGGCTCCTAGCAAGCAGCGATTCTCAGCTTGTAGTGAGTCAAGTCAATGGAAACTTCGTGGCCAAAGACAGTGGCATTGCATACTTAAAATTGGTTCTGGACCCAGTTCCTCATTTTGAAAGGTTTGAGCTGATTCAAGTCCCATGCCTAGAGAATACTCATACAGACGCCCTGTTAAAATTGGCCAGCAGCAAGGATTCAGAGGTACTAAAGGTTGTCCCCATTGAACACTTATCGAAGCCCTCCATTTTCGGAGATGAAGAGGTGCTATGGATAGAAGGCACCCCGTTATAGATACAATCCATCATCGCCTATCTTTTGGACCAATCACTACCAGCTTCTAGAAGTGAGGCAATGAAGTTAAGAAGAAGAGTTGTACACTTCGTCCTACAAGAAGATGTTCTCTACAAAAAAGGCTTTGCTTCGCTACTTCTCCGATGTGTAGGAGGCAAAGAGGCCTATATATACTCAGGGAAATCCATGAGGGAATTTGCGGGAATCACTCCGGAGGAACGACTCTGGCACAAAAGTACTCCGGCAAGGCTACTTTTGACCGACACTGAAAAAGGATGCTTGCCAGTTTGTCCAGAAATGTGACAAGTGCCAGCTAGGGGTGGGCGTGAGTTGGGTCGATTTTTATTTCAACCCAAACCCAACCCAACGTGGTCGGTTTTAGTAATGTTCAACCCAACCCAACCCAACCCATGTAAAGATTGAAACCCAACCCAACCTAACCAAATGTCGATCGGGTTGGGTTGGGTTGGGTTGGTCGGGTTGGGAAAACCTATCAACAAATATTAAAGTCGTCAAAATACTAAATTTAAAACAACATTTATATAGTCTTCCAACATCAATAAACTTAAAACATATAATGGTATAATCCACCAAATACACATGAAATAACTATACAATAACAATTACATATCTAATTACAAAGCTATAGTTCCGAGGCAAAAAACTATTGGCACAAACAAAAATTTGCTCGGAAAAAAACCAGCCACCAACACAAAATAATTCTTGTGCCACAAAACAAAAATCAACCATCAAATAACCATTGACACTTGACACAAACGAAATAATTATCCAATAACTATTGACAATTGGCACAAACAAAAACTAGACATGAAACAAATTACTTTTTGTGCCCTTGATCATCTTCATTCAATTTTGAATTCATTGATTCCAATTCTACAAAAAAAAAAAAAAAAGTTGATTCAGTTGACAACAAAATACATAGATATAAAGTCAAAATAACAAAATTTATGAAAAAAAATACATATTACCTTCATCTAATTGGTTGTAATGCTCAACATCTTCCATGTGGAAACCATCTAACTGTGGAAAAGCTTTCAACCAATTTTGTGTGCATACCAAGACTTCCACCATTTTAGGACTTAATGAACTACGAAAAGGATCAAGTATCCTTCCTCTGGTGCTAAAAGCACTTTCTGAAGCAACCGGTGAAACTTGAATTGCTAACACATCCTTAGCAATATTAGACAAGACACCATACTTACTTTTGTTAAGCTTCCACCAATCGAGAACATCAAAGTCCTTGTTCTTTATACTTTCACGATCATCAAGTAAATATCTTTCCACATCATTTTTTATTTCAGCATAATCTTTTACATCTTGTTTTTTCAAAAATCTAGAAAGACGAGCATCACTCATAGAAGAAGAACTGTCTTTATTTGTACCGAAAGAACTCAAAGACTCGTCAGTTGATACTTGACTACTTCCATGAACACCTTCACATGCCACAAACCACTCATAAATATCCATGAAATTTTCTTTCAAAGATTTCATCATGTTACTAACAACTTTCCCATCCATGTATAGATCACTAAAACAGTATTCAACATAATCCATTTTATATCTTGGATCAAGGATAGTAGCAATAAGCAACAACTGATTCGCATTTTCCATTTTACCCCAATACTTTTCGAACTTCTTCTTCATGTTAGTTGCCATTTTACCCAATAAAAAATTATCACTCAATCTCCATTCATCCAATTCGAATACAATATTACAAATTTCATGGAGATAAGCACAAGCACTAACATGCAATGAAGAACTAAAAGTCAAAGTTACATCAATTTTTTTTTAAGAAACTTGACAAATACAGATCCATTTTTACAATCTAAATTTGAAGGAGGTCCACTTCTCTTTTTACCACCATCGTCTTCCCGAAAGTAATGCAAATATTGAACATCTTCTTCTTCTAACTTATCAAAAGCTTTCTCAAATTTCAATGCCGTTTTCAACATCAAATAGGTTGAATTCCACCTAGTTGAAACATCCAAAAATACAATAGACTTGCAATCGATCTTCTCTTTTCTCGCACACTCCTTTAGTTTTTCATTCCTAACAGGAGAAGATTTTACATATTTGATTGCATTGCGGATATTCACAATGGAGTCATGTACTTCCCTCAACCCCTCACAAACAATCAAGTTTATAATGTGTGCACAACACCTGAAGTGCAAATATCTTCCATCTAGAACACATCCATCACTACCCCAAGCAATCAACTTCCTCTTAAGATAAGCAATAGCCACATCATTAGAGCTTGCATTATCAACAGTGATTGTAAAAAATTTCTCAATTCCCCAATCTTGCAAACAAGTCTCAATCATTTTCCCAATCGTTTCTCCTTTGTGATTTGGAACAACACAAAAATTTAAAATATGCTTATTAAGTGTCCAATCAGAATCAATAAAATGTGCTGTAAGAGACATGTAATTAACATTTTGAATGGAAGTCCAAGTGTCAGTTGTGAGGGAAACCCTTTGACGGTGAAAAGAGAAGACATCTCTCAATTTCAGTTTTTCATCTAAATACAATTATAGATGTCTCTAACAAGAGTCCTCCAAGATGGAGCCTTAAATTGAGGACATGCTACACTACAAAAGAGCTTAAAACCCTGACCTTCAACAAACCTAAAAGGTAATTCATCCAATACAATCATCTTAGCACATGCAAATCTACACTCTTCTTTACTTCGACCAATAGCAGCAAGATTGCTCCCGCCACCCTCTTTTTTATTCTCAAAAGAAAGGATTTTTTTGCTTCTTATCCACCAATCTACCAGGATACTTCTTACATTGATTTGTCAAATGATTACCCAATGTGCTAGTACTACACTTCTTAGTGCCACAAGCATAATCTACCCCACAGTAGTTACATTTACACCTAACATCTGGATCATCCCTTGATCCTAAAATCGTAAAGTGATCACAAACATATGAAGCTAATCTATTAGATTTTCGTTTACCTAGTGTTGACGGTGCACGTGGAGGAAGACTTGCTTGCAAATCTATGTCATTTGATAGAGATTCTGTACCAAGTACTTCACAATCATCCATATCTACAAACATATTCCACCAAAATTATAAAACAACCAAATAGATGTATTTAATAAAAATAACAATGCAATACAATAAATAAATAATACAACACCTATGGCTGTGTCCATTTCCTAAGCATAATCTATCACCAAAGGTCGCTCTGAATGAAGACAAACAGGATCGTCCTTGAAATTATCTGTAGCTGCCAATCATGACCAACCATTGATGTTGAAGGGAGAAATGTTTTTAGAAGCTTAGCAGAGGAATTCAAACGGAAAACAAAAACATAAACAAAATAGATAAACAAATAATTCAATTCCCTAGATACAATGAACTACATTTGTATTTCAATAAATTTGGGACTAAAGCATGATTACATCACTTCTTTTTTCCAATGAAATAAAATATTTAGCAACCAAAGTAAATTATGTTCAATTATCCTATTTAGCAACCAAAGTTTTGAGGCAGATAGGTCGACCAGAATTAATGCTGATAAGGTTACAGACTTCAAGTTAGTGGAATAAACTAACAGGGAAAGTTTAAAGAAGAAAACCTAACAAACCCTGCTAATACAAGACACCACTGGTTACTGAAACTTAGTGGGAAAGAGAAATTTCATTTGTCATATGAATGTATCCCAATATTTGCACACTGAGTAGAGAGCCCGCTTTTCTGTGCTTACATATAACAATTGGATAAACGACCTAGCTTCACCTCTCAATCGAAGCATAATAAGCCAATTGAGTATGGTTTGTAAGCATGGTGTATTCAGGTTGATATATACACAACAGGAATAACATAGATGCAGTGTGGTATTCTGGGAAACTAATTTCTATGATTAAAATGGACCTCAAGATAAAATTGATATAAAGGAACAAAGTGGGCCAAAAAATCAATTTCTTTAGAAAAAAGTGGACCCTTTCTCAGAAAGAAACCTTGCACTTGATATTTTAGATTCGTGCAGCCGTTTAGCCCCTTCAAACACATATACAAACAATTTGATATCCATATAAAGCCATGAACAAAAATACAGTTTCATGGAAAAACATATCACACCGAGGAAAAACGATAGGCTTCTCGGATGTAGAGTATGGATTTCAACCGAATTTTACTACTAAAGTTCATAACAAAATAGGAATTAGGAACTCAATATATAAAACATATTCATGTTCATAAATAGAAGTACCCAAAAGAGATTGCACAAACAAAATATGGAAACAATCACCCAGTACATGAAATTGCACAATAATGAAGCTCTGTGTGCGAGCAAATTCAATTTCAGTTTTAGTCGACACCTGACAACTCTAAGCACAATGGTACAATTGAAATTCAGAATGTTACTTTGAAGAAACTGAAACTGAAATTGAAATTGAAACTAAAATTCAGAACAGTGCCAGTTACATATATTTCTTTGAAGAAACTGAAATTTGCTGCACGAATCGCGATTACGCACTCACTATCCCAACTGAAATTCGGAATGTTGCTTGGCCTTTGTTTTAGAGGGGGGACTGGAGAGTCGGTAGACTGAAAAAAATGGAGTTTACCATTGCAAATTGAGAGAAAATGATGAAAGAGAGACTGAGAGATTAGGGCTCCATCCGTTCTTCTGCGGTTCTACCTTCGCGTGAGAAGTGAAGTGAAAATTAGGGCTTATTTTTATTTTCATTCATTTCTTTTTCTTTTTTTTTTCATAATTGTTGGCGGGTTGGGTCGGTTTGGGTTATTTCGGGTTTCGTTGGACAACCCATAAACCGACCCAACCTGACCTGACCCAAAAACACAGCCCGTGACCCGAAACCCGCCTAAAAACACAAAAAAATCGACCTAAACCGATCAGTTTGGGTCGGGTCGGCGATTTTCGTGGGTTGGCTTGGGTTTTGCCCAGCCCTAGTGCCAGCACTTCTCAAATATTCAAAGGCAACCTTCTCAGAGCGTCTCCGCAGTGACTAGCCCTTGGCCGTTCACCAAATGGGGCATCGACTTCATTGGTCCACTTCCAAAAGGAAGAGGAAGCGCGACTTTTGCCATTGTTGCCATCGACTATTTCACCAAGTGGGTCGAAGCTAAACCTCTTGCCAAGATCACCGAGACGAATACTACAAAATTCGTCTGGAAGAACATTATTTGCAGGTTCGACATTCCCCACTCCTTAGTATCTGAAAACGGAAGATAGTTCGACAACAAGAAAATGCGAGACTTATGCGACGAACTGGGCATAAAGAAGGATTTCTCAACGCCTCATCACCCACGAGCAAATGGGCAAGTTGAGGCAGTAAACAAAACAATCAAGCATATCCTGAAAAGAAAGTTTGATACCTCGAAGGGGGCTTGGGTCGATGAGCTTCCCCACGTCTTCTGGGCCATCAGAACAACTAGTCGAACTGCAACAGGGGAGACACCCTTCTCAATGACCTACGGAGCCGAGACCATGAGCCCGGTCGAGGTAGGAGTCCCATCGTACCGTTGAATACACTTCAATGAGATCAGTAACGACGATGCTCGAATGAGCGAACTCCACCTCCTTAAAAAAAGAAGAGATACCTCCCAGGCAAACTTGGCAAAGTATCATAGAAAGATGATCCGTTATTATAACTCCAAGGTCAGAAATTGGACTCTTCGCCTAGGGGACCTCGTCCTTAGAAGGGTCTTTCAATCATCAAAGCTAACTGGGTCCGAAGTGTTCGGACAGAATTGGGAGGGTCCTTACCACATCTGCAGGAAATCCTGACCTGACACTTTTGAAATTGAAGACATGACAGGGAAAGCACTGTCTCATCAATGGAACATCGAACACTTGAGAAAATACTATCAGTGATGAACTTGTGTTCTAATTCGATCTCAATGTTTTCTAATAAATGTGTCATGATCTGATCTCATTTGTAACTTCCTTATCTTACTAAGTGCTGAAAATGCCTTAGTGAAGGGTAATATAACTTCTCTCTCTAAGTAATGATACTTTAGTTCCTTGTCACATCGGTTAGTAAATTGTTACCTCAGCTCTTCAATATGTTAATTAGTCCGATCTTTTGTTATTATTCGGTTATTGGTAAATGGCGCTTTATATTTAATTAAGTGATTGTCATTCATATACTCAACTGTAAACGGCTCAACACAATGAAAAAAGTAGAAGCAACAATACTTAACAAAAATTTCACTTCATTCATTTGAAATTGGATTACAAAAGAGGCCAAGGTCATTACAAAGATTAACTCTATTCTATGGGGGCATCTTCCACCCCGCCCTCCACCTCGCCTGCCCTGGGGACTCTGGAGCATCCTCGACGAACCTATCAGGCCGACCTCCAGTAGGCCAACTGAACTCTGCCTCTAATGAGGATATGTCCAGAGTAGGATGAACCTCTTTCAACCGACCCAATAATCCTTGGGTGGTCCAGGAAGTCCAGAAGTTTGCAAAGTCGTCGTACATGGGGTGCTATTCGAAGTGGTCGATGAAGTTCTGTACAGCCACCTCCCCTGCCGATTTCAGCTCCTCCTTCAGAGAGGCGATCTCCTCAGCTTGGGCATCCACCCTCTGCCTCAGCTCCGCCTTTTCTTTATTAGAGGCCTTCAGAGCCTCTGTGGCGAGCTGGTGGTGCTCGTTTGCATGATCACCTCTTCGGGTAATAGCAGCCACCTAGCACTCCACTTCATATAGCTCCTTCTTCAGTCGCTCTATGTTTCCCTTGGTAGTTGCCAGCTGGGCCTCAGCCTCCTTCGTTCCTCTCTTCCTCCTCGGCCTTGTCCCGGGCCTTCCTCACTACGTCACCATATTGTATTGCCTCTTCAAGGCGCTTGGCAAGGTCCTCCTTCTTAGCATTGAGGTCTTTCACCAATCCCTCAAGTTGGATGCTTGTGCTTAAGGCCCGGGCCACATAAGCACTGTTGGCCGCAACCAAGTCCTCGGCAATGCAGGAGTTGGTGTGGTCTCTCCATTCCTCGAATACTTATTATGGACCACTGCCACCTCAACCGTCTCTAGAGGAAGAGCCTCCAGCACTTCTTTCACTGACTCTTCTGAATTGGTGCCCAAGAAATCAACCTCCTTCGAAGGACGGACCCTTTTCCTCTTTGGCTGCCCCGACACTTGGGCAATGGGCACAGCAGCTACTGGCCGGGGCAGGAGAAGCCTCTGGTGGCACAGGCGTCTTCTCCAGGATGACCACCTCGGTAGGAATTGTAGTCTACCTCAGAGCTGAAGGTGGTCTCGCCACAGTTGGGCGCTTCGAGGGGGCAGTAGGCTTCTTGTCCTTCCGCAGCAAGTTTGCGTCTTGGTCCTCCACCACCTCCTCTTCGGTCGGAGGCTGGAGCCTTTTGCTGGCATCCACCAGATCCTCCATCTGCTTTTTGTACGCAGAGGAGGAGGTCTTCAGGGCTCTCGCCTCTGCCATCATCTTTTGGATATTTTGAAGTCTAGCCTCAGAGGCAGCTTCTTGTTAAAGTTATCTGCAAGGGAACAAGTACTTTAATACAAGTGTAAACAATTCGAAAAGTGCTGAAAGATATTCACTTCGGGACATTTACCTTGAGAGGCCATCAAGCCGTGCGTCACGAAGTGGATGTTTTTTTTTATCAGCTGGTAGTATGATCTCTTCTTTAGAGGCAATTGGTAAATGATGCAAATGATGTCGAAGTCGTCGGTGGATAACTCACACCGAGGAAGAGTGTCTTCAAAAGCAAATAGTTTAGTTAAGAACCGAACCGAAGAAGAATAATCAAGAAACACAAAGCCACAGTACTCACTAAGTGTTGAATACTTCGTGGGGACCGTAAGAGGCGCAAGGGGGTCCCCTCCCATCTTGTCCCATCTCCCGACAGTCCAGTACCACAAGCTCTTCCACTCCTTAATGGAGCTCGGCAGATCAAGCACGAATGGAGTGTGCGAACCCCATGAGATCAAGTAGTACCAACCCCTGGTCTTATCCCCCCAGCTACTACCTTAGGGACATAGAGGGTCTGAAATACAGAAAAGGCATCTCTACCCCAAGCGACACCTCCTTCCACAACATCCAGAAGCCCACCATTTGGCTCCAGGAGTTCGGGTTCAATTGGGTAGGAGCTAAGCCGTATGACCTAAGTACCATACGGAAGAAAGGGTGGATCGGAAGCCTAAGGCCAGCCTTATGGATCGCCTCGCTGATTGCCACGCACCCTGGCCTAGGTAGCAGGCCCGTTCATTAGGTTTAAGTAGGATCAGATCTACACTATTTGGGATCCTATATTCAACCCTAAGTCTTTCCAGGTCGACACCCTTTAGCTTAGAGGGATAACCCGACGTCCCCAATGCACAAATGTGTCTACTGGGCTATCTGGTCTCTTCCATATGTTCTCCCCCCCAATAATCGCTTCGACTATTTCAAAGGAGGTCGCCAAAATGGGCTCGTCCATCCTCACTAGTTCCAACCCCCTCCTCGAGCTACCATTACCCTCAGAAGCCATTTTCAGAAATGAAAAGTTTCAAATACCTACTGAAACTTTCGAAATGGAGTGTCTCGTAGCCAAAAATAGTCAAGAAACAATGTAAGTCACCGAAAACTGGGATTTCTCGCCTGAAAGTGCTTGAAGAACGTCGAAAAATGTAAAGATTTTGATAGCAAATTGGGTTTTTGATTTCCCAAAAGTGAAAAGCTCCAAAAACTCTCAAGTCTGCCTTTTATAGAGCGTCCCAGCTAATCTCCACCGTTGAATTCAAATGCAATCAATCTAGGCTGTCCGTCGCATCATCGATCGAGGCCGTTGAAATGAAACGCCAGATTTGATCTACACTTAAGATCTAGTTGTGACCTTTATACTCACGCGAAACGCGTTGCCTCGATCACCATCAGCCGTCTACAATAAGTAGCCGCAGCAGTCTATTCTGGGAATGGGCATCGCACCCAACTGTCGCCTTGAAAATATGCGACCGCTGTCAAATCATTTAACGTCAGAGATGCCCGCCTCAAATCGAGCTCTTCACTCAGCTTTACAAAGCTTAGATGCACCTGACGCTGAGTCCCCTATGGGTCATCGCTTCGATAGCTGCGTTTCTTCCTAAGCTTTTCAAAGCTTTAGCCATCTCCCAACGCGTCGTCCCCTGTGGGTTAGCTCACCAGTGGCAGATGAGCTCCTCACTCAGCTTTTCAAAACTTAGACGCACCTGACGCGGAGTCCCCTATACGTCATCGCCTCGGTAGCTGCGTTCCCTCCTAAGCTTTACAAAGCTTTAGCCATCTCCCAACGCGTCATCCCCTATGGGTCAGCGCACCGATGGCAGATGGGCTCCTCACTCAACTTTCCAAAGTTTAGACGCACCTGACGCAGAGTCCCCTGTGGGTCATCGCCTCGGTAGCTGCGTTCTCTCCTAAGCTTTACAAAACTTTAGCCATCTCCCAAAGTGTCGTCCCCTGTGGGTCAGCACACCGGTGGTAGATGAGCTCTTCACTCAGCTTTACAAAGCCTAGACGCACTTGATGCAAAGTTCGTTGTGGATTATCGCCTCGGTAGCTGTAATCCCTCCTAAGCTTTACAAAGCTTTAGCCATCTCCCAACGCGTCGTCTCTATGGGTCAGTGCACCGATGGTAGATGAGCTCCTCACTCAATTTTACAAAGCTTAGATATACCTGATGCGAAGTCCCCTGTGGGTCATTGCCTCGTGGCTGCGTTTCCCTTCTAAGCTTTACAAAGTTTTGGCTGCCTCCCATCGCATTGTCCTATAGTCAATGGACAACAAATGAATATTCCTGTACTACCCCTCCTCCACCTAAGCTGCGCAAGAAAGGCCCAAAGCCAATCATTCAAATTGGATTGGTGATCAATTTCTAGGTTTCGTCGTAAACCCATGGGGCCAGCGTATTCAGTTCCAATACGTCATACTAGGTATTGGTATGTACCCCGATTATCTCCAGATCTATGCTTATTTTCAACTCCCCGAAAGCATTTCGTCGATTACTACACCCTTCGTCTGGAGAGCCAAACCTACCTCTCTATAATTTAATGCTTCAAAAGTTTCAACTTCCAATGCACAGTTTATTGACTTAATTAAGTAATATGTGCAAATCTCAATATCTATTTATTGAATCATTGCAAAGCTATTGGAGCACTTTAAAATTAAATGTTAAAAACAACAAATATTTATTGAGAATGCTAAAATTAAATGTTAAAAATAAAGAGGCTATGGGAGCACTTTAAAAGTTTGTTCTTTAAATTTATAGATGCTCTTTAAATAGTAAAATATATTTTTTAAAAATAAAGAATCTCTTGAAAATGCTATTATTAACATTTTTCTAATTCCATGCAATTGAATGAGGCACTGAAAAAGGGTTCAACTCTCCACGCATTCATTCTTGAACTTGGAGAAATATTGTGTTGCTGCCACACAAGATCCCAACATATCATTAGCATCATAAGTTCATGCATTATATAAAATGTCCAAACTTGAACTTGGGGGAGTATTGTGTTGTGCCTCGACACAACCAAGCAAATGGTCAACTCTTCATATAGTGTAATAAAGATAGACACTTCACACCAGAGCATCACTTTTCCAACAACGACATTCATACCATGTTGCATATCATAGATAATATCTTTCACGTTGAACCTAAAGTCCACACATTATGTAAATATTCATATTTGAACTTGAGAGACTATTATTACGCTTTATCCTACAATTGTCCAAGCATAGACCATGTCTCACATCCGCACTTCATGTCACTATCCTTAACTTAACCAAGGTCTTTAGACACAAGTAGTCGAATTGATCAGCCTGAACCAAAGGTCTGTGTCTGGCATTTTAATCGAAACTGAAACTCCCAAATCGAAATTGAAGGTTCCAATTTATGTTTTAAAGAAAATAGGAATCAAAATCGAGAATCAAGAATCATATGGTTTCGATTCAACTCTTGGTTTGTGAACCATAACCATGGGTAACCGAATGGAACCAAGTTTTTTTATATAATTTTTTATTTACAATTTATAGGTTGGGTAAAAAAAATGTGCAAAATCTAAAATTCGTAAGTTAAAAACTAGAACAAAGAAGTTGATTTGAAAATTAAATACGAAATATTGCACACATCCATTATTCAATAATGATGCACAAAAAGTTTTACTTAGTTTTTCTTTGTTCCTGCCGCATGATAAATTTTTGAGCTACTGTACACTTCCCAATTTTGAAGAAAGTTATTTCAATAAAAACAAAACATAGAGAATATTTTAGCTTCAAAGAACTCGAAAAGTAATACAAAATTATTTGTGTTTCAGGAACTATAACGAAAGCATACCAACATGTTGCAATTGGATTATGACACTGTATGATCAACCATCAGTGGCGGAGGGAGGTGGGATTTGAGAAAAACGAATTTATATGAACTTTTTTATGTTTTTGTACTTGTATTTTTAATAAACTATATTTTGTGTTTAAAATTATTTCGTTAATTTAGCACCTATTTGACAACCATTAAATTGAAAAAAAAAATAATAAATAGTAGAGAAAAATTTTAAATGTACGTGCTGAATATTTTATTATGTGTATGTGTGGTTGAAAATGAATATGTAAAAAAAAGTTTGAAATAAATGATTGTCGAACAGGAGCTTAATTAGGACTCTATTAAATTCGAGTTTTGACTCTATCACCATCAACCCGCATTATGAAATTTGAACTAAAATTTTAAAATAGTTTAAAATTAGCTCGATCTATTTAGCTAGAGTGTAATTATTAGTTCACATAATAGCTACGATCTTTCATAATGATCAATGGATGAATCAAACTTCCTATTCAAAGTTAAAACTCACTACTCAAGCATAATTTCGATTAGAATTCACCATTCTACAATATTAATTGATGTCGCAACCTAGCTAGTTTTGATAATCCAATAATCCGCAAACATGCATTATTGTTATCATAAATTATTTACTTCTTTAATCAATCAGAGAATAAAAATTGTGTAATCTTTTATTGAGAAATGGTCTACCAAGTACAAGCTCTTAGCACGATGATATAATACATCAATTAATTTAATTCTTCATTTCATCGTATTTAGCATAATATATAAATCATTTTTAATTTTGTTTTTATACGAGTCGCATTATTTCCATTAGCATGCATTTTTAATAGTGTATTGATAGAAAATGTGTGGTTAAAAAATAAAGAACAATTTTAAATTTGCGTGTAATATTATTTTATAAAGAATGTGTGGTTAAAATGATTTTACATTACTGTTTTAAATTTTTTTTTTTAAAAAGAACGTGGGTAAAATAGGGGCTATATGTCACCAAATATGGGCTAGATTTGTAAGCCCTCGTTTCGCCCCCATTTTTTGGAGATAAAAATAGGTGGAATAATGTTTTTTAGAAAAATGAGTAGTTGAAAAAGAAGGAAAAATTTTCGATTTACGTGCAATATTATTTTATAGAAAAATATATGGTTAAAAATAAAATAGAGAAAAATAAAATGTAATAAAATATAATTTTAGGGCCTGTTTGAGCCAAATTATTCCAAAATAATACATTCTTAAACAGTGATTTGATATCATTTCAACCACACATTCTTCGATAAAATATTATTACAAGTAGATTAAAATTTTTTTCTTATTTTTTAACTATATATTTTCCATCAATACTCAATTCAAGAATGCATTATTATCAAAATAATGTATGAATACCAAACAGGCTTAAAATAATTTTTGACTTTGATATCATTTCATAATTCAAATCAAACACTTCCCCTAGCTCTCGCCAACGGCTACCTCTATCTCTCTCTCTATTTGTCTGATTATCTCTCTCAAAACCATTCACGCAATCTTCTCTCTCTACTGTAAAGATGAAGCATTTCATGATGCCAAAAAATCAAATATTGAGAGAGAATCATGAGTCCGCTACACCATCCGCATTTCCGAACCTTAAAAGTAAATCGATAGCAGCAGCAAGCCCTAGCAGCCGGAGACAAAATTCTTCTAAAGAAAATTCGGCGCCGACATCAGATCCGAACTCGACTGTTTCACCTGCCACTGCCAAGATGAAGAGCCCGCTTCCTCCGCGGCCCACGCTCAAGCGGAAGCTCAGTGTGGAGGCCGCGGTGGGATTGGAGAATAGTGATGGGCCTACGAATCCTGCCGATTCTGGTGTAAAGGTGAATCTCTGGAAGAAAACTTGATTTCAGATTATTTTGGTTTTACTTCAACTTGCATTGGTTAGGGAGGTTTATAGGATTGTGACCTTCGGCTTCAGTAGTTTACCGTTCAGATCTGCGTTGGAATTTTCATATTGTTTGGTAAAACCTCTATATGTTTTGAGTTCCCGTATTTTTTATTTTATTTTATTTTTCTACTTAGGAAGCCCCATTTTTTGAAATTCCCTCTCCCTTTCAATGTGATGTGACATCTTCAGCATAAACGCCAGGAGCATGTATAGTTTATATAGGATCTTCTGGAACAAGATTTGGTTTTTCAAATGGTTCTGAATGAATGAAGTAGTACTTGTGCAGCTGGATTTTCGTTAATTTAGAAAATTTGAGAAACTTACATTTTATTTTTGAGGAAACCAGGTTAGTTAATCGCTATTGGCTTTGAGTAACTGAACTCTTTGAATTAATATTTCTTAGAGTGAAATGGTAATAAGAATGAATTCTCCAACTTAATCTGGAACTACAGTAATTCTTTTCTCTGTGTTCTCAGGTAAAATTGGAAATGCGTGGCTATAATATTTAGCTACAACAGTTTAAATTTTGAATTTCATGTTGGTCTATGAAACTTTTGAACGAACTTTATTGGATATTGTGAACTGGATGACGAAAGTTTCTTCTACTATATTTGCATAATTTCATCTTTATTTGGGTTTCAATTATCTTTGTGGACATTCACTTTAATTTTACTATACCCCTTTGTTTTGACCATAGCTTTTGTTAAGATTTGTCACTTGGTCACTGAAAATTGTTTAGGACGTTAACATGTGATTCGAAAATACTGGGTTTGTGATTGTAACTATATAAACCAGGTAATAGTGCGCATGAGACCACCAAACAAGGTTGAGGAAGATGGAGGGTCAGTAGTTCAGAGATTATCAAATGATTCTTTGTCAATAGCAGGGCAGACCTTTACATTTGACTCAGTTGCAGATATTGAATCTACTCAGGCAAGATTCTACTGTTTTATAATTTTAATGTGTAAGCAAATTTATAACCCTAAATATAAAAAACAAGATAGTGAAACTTGATCTGTAACATTATCTATTTCAGATTGATATATTCCAGCTCATAGGGGCACCCCTCGTTGAAAATTGTCTAGCAGGATTTAACAGCTCGGTGTTTGCCTATGGCCAGGTAATTTGGTTTTCATTTATGCATTTTACAGCAGGAGTTAGGTAGTGGTGTTATTATATCCAGTGAAACAAGTGCATGCATACAATCGAATGTTGCGATAAAATGTAATTTTTTTTGCTAAGGATGACATGTTTGCAATTCAATTGACCAGACGGGAAGTGGAAAAACCTATACTATCTGGGGTGCATCCAATACCTCGTTGGAAGAACACGATCAGCAAGGCTTAACACCTCGAGTTTGCCAGCGACTATTTGAGCGCATTAATGAGGTCTTCTATTTCATTATCGATTTTTTCCCCCTACGTGATTCTTATCACTCTTGTCCTGGCATTTAGGTATATTCTTACTTTGTGGGATTTCAATTTTCCTTTTAGGAACAAGTGAAGCATGCTGATGAACAGCTTGTGTATATGTGTCGATGCTCTTTCCTTGAGGTACTTGGCTCTGTTATCTTTTGTGCTCTACAGAAAATATAACTTAATTATCTCTCCTCTGAATCCTTTGAATGGCATATTTACAGATTTATAATGAGCAAATTACTGATTTGTTGGATCCAAATCAAAAAAATCTCCAGGTAAAAAAGCAGAGATATGTACTTCTGTGGAGATTGTGTGAAATTGGTGCCTGACATTATCTCATTGAATTGTCTTTCTTTTTATTCAATTTTTCTCATTACAGATAAGAGAAGACGTCAAAAGTGGGGTTTATGTCGAAAATTTGACAGAGGAGTGTGTGTCCTCAATGGAGGATGTGTCACAACTTCTAATAAAGGTTTGTTCTGCTTTTATGCTTTTTTAATGTTCAAAGTGGTCTACTTCGAATTTTTTATTATTATACTATAATTTAGGGTACTTCAATTACATATGACTTTTATTCAAAGGAAATAAAATTGCATAGGACTATACTTTAGTACCTTGAGATTATTTTTTGGGTAGGTGAAGGTTGTTATGTTGTGATTTACATGTTCTTTCCGTTTAAAGAAAGATAATAACATAAAACAATTGTGTATCTTGAAAAAAAATTAAATTATAATGCAGGAAACTTAACAAGTAAGTTGATATTTTGAAATGAGATTGATTAATTTCAATCCTATCTATCTTTTACCTTTTCTCTCTCCATTTAACTCAAATGGTTAATTATTTTATATAGGGAGAAGAGAACATAAACACTCAAGAGAAGAGAGGCTGATTCCTCAGTTTACCAAAGATCTATTCCTCATCTAGCATTAAGCCCAGTTTAAGCATTTCAAACTACATTATAGATCGTTTATTGGCATGTTCCAAGCAAACATTTCGGACAAATATATATTCAACTTATTTTCCTAACACAAAGCCATGTGTAGGAATGGTCTATAACCTTAAAGCTTGTGTGAGAAATTTATAAACTGATGAAAAGTAGTGTAGATTTTGTAGGTCCCACAAAATATGTCGATAATAAGTGGATAGTAGTTGTGGGTTCAATGAAATGTGTGATTAAAATTGATTCAATTTATATGCTTCTCCAAATAAGCTTTTAGCCTTAAGTTGCAATCGAGAAGTGAATTTTGGCCAGCTGTGTTATGTTGTCTTTCACTTTTAATTTTAGGTAGTCATCTTGCTCGGGATTTTTAGGTAATATTTTAGTATCTTATAATTTTCAGAGATTGTACATATAGACACTACATGAATTGTGCAGGGATTGTCCAACCGGAGAACTGGCTCAACAAGCGTAAATGCTGAAAGTTCTCGTTCCCACAGCGTCTTCACTTGTGTTGTTGAATCGCGAAGCAAGGTAATAGAATCATTGATTAAGATTGACTATGATCCATTCTTCATCACTTGTTTGAGTTTTTTTGCAATTAGGTAAACACAGAGCACAAGTTAGTTGGTGCTTGAATGCATCCCGCTACTCCCATCTATTTGTTGTGTGCGTGCGTAGAGCTAATGTGTGTTAAGTTGATTTCTATCACATGCAATTTTGCAACCTTCTCTGCTAAAGGCTCATCACCTAAATGTATATCACAGAGAATGGCTGATGGTGGGGTTAGCTGCTTGAAGATGAGTAGAATAAATTTTGTTGATCTGGCTGGATCTGAAAGACAAAAGCAGACAAGTGCAGCTGGAGACCGCTTGAAGGAAGCGGGAAATATTAACCGTTCGCTTTCACAACTAGGGTATGTTTAATATATTCTGCAGAAGTTTGCAACATCTAGTGACTTGATTTTTTGTTGCCTTTTTGGTGCCATAGCCCAATGGATTGATTTTTTTTAGTATTTTTAGAGGTATAAAAAATTGTTTGGAGGAATTTATAATTTGAATCAATTTTAACCTTACATTTCATGGGACCCACAACTACAACCCACTTATTATCTACATATTTAGTGAAACCCACAAAATCTCCACCACTTCTTTCCATCAAATTATAGATTACGACTTTATAAATTTCTCCTAACAATATTTTACTTTCGACTACTAATATGAGAGAAAATAACTTTCTACAGAACTTATATTGATTCTGATGAGGAAAGAATTGCTGTACTTAATTTCAAACTTGTACCATGAATAGGAATTTATATATGAAATACATTTGGTAGTTTGCATTGTCATTCTGTCTAATTAAAATTTGTGATTGCAATGAACAAATAAGATACCTTTATTTTTCTAAGATTTTGTGATTTATGAAAGGTCTACGAGCTATGGAACTATTGTAATACATGAGAATGAAAATAGGAAATGAGTCAGACATTAATAAAACAAATTTAGATGATATTATTTGTTTTTGTGCTATAGGGGGAATTTAAGGTTGCTCCTACATGACATATAACCTGTTATCACT
The DNA here is from genome assembly GCF_002742605.1 of Olea europaea var. sylvestris. Taxonomy (NCBI): domain Eukaryota; kingdom Viridiplantae; phylum Streptophyta; class Magnoliopsida; order Lamiales; family Oleaceae; genus Olea; species Olea europaea. The sequence goes on from NW_019265623.1 coordinate 501,055, forward strand.
TGCAGTTGGTGCTGGAAGTGCTGAAAGATTTACTAGTCTTTGTAATTGGAAATTTAGATTGTTGCTAGTGTGATTGCAAATTTTGTTACTGATATGGGGCCTATTGTTTGAATCATAATTGAATTAGATGGTAATATAACAATCCTGTGTAATATGATTAGAATGTAGAAGATAAGGATTTAGATAGGTTGTCTACTGTCGAAAACTATCTCCTCTTCCTGATGTTTATGTCAGGCTTGAAGCGAATGCTCTTTTTCTGAACAAGGAGAGCACCTTGAGGAACACGAGACCTATGGCAATAGAGGATTGATGAACTAGTATACTTGTTCAGTTAGATACAACTTTACTAATGTTCTTTTGTGACAAAATTAGAAGAAAATTACCTTTGTAGACAAGAAATGTTTGCTGTTAATCCAGTCTTAAGTTTTAGAGATTGTGATGTATACACGACATTTAAAGCCTGCATGTCTTTGATAACATGCTGACTATGGCATCTAACTTTAAGCTCTTATCACATTCATTTAGCTATGACTTAGTTGTTTGAAACATTGCTAATCGAGAATATCAGATTGTTAATGTACTCATTTTGAATATCTAATTGTTAATGTGCTCATCAGAATTTCAAATTGTTAATGTATCTGTTGTCTTCATGTTATGGGACACTTTTTGATGAGCTATTACAAGATAAATTTCGTTTCTGATGTTAATTTTGGTTGCCTTTGACATATGCAGGAATTTAATTAACATTCTTGCAGAAGTTGCCCAAACAGGAAAGCAAAGGCACATCCCATATAGAGATTCCAAGTTGACATTTTTACTGCAGGAATCTCTTGGTGGGAATGCAAAACTGGCAATGATATGTGCGGTTTCTCCAGCCCAAAGGTGACCATGGATATCAGTGTGTGTGTGTGTATATAAAGATTTTATCTATAGTTTCTTTTTTCCTTGTATTAAACTTGCAATGGTTTCTGTAACATATTTGCAGCTGCAAGAGTGAAACTCTCAGTACTTTGAGATTTGCCCAACGTGCAAAGGCTATAAAAAACAAGGCAGTTATTAACGAAGAAATTCAGGATGATGTAAACGTTTTGAGACAAGTGATACGACAATTAAGGGTATATGATCTATTCTTTTTACTATATGTTCATTAGTCACGGTGGTTATTAATAGCTAATCAGGTACGCAATTATATTGGGAGGAGAGTATAGAAATTAGAAGGAAACATTTTATTTTTTTCTCTTATCATTAAACAGGATGAACTGCATCGAATGAAGGGAAACGGCAATCAAACAGGCCAAGTTGGAGCTTATTCAACAGGATGGAATGCCCGGAGAAGTTTGAATCTCCTGAAATTTAGCCTCAAGCAGCCATTGACGTTGCCCCACGTCTATGATGCCACTGATGAAGAAATGGAAATCGTTGAGGAAGAAATTGTTGATGAGGACACAGATGTTAATATAGAAGATGAGGCACTCAAACCAGTTGATGAGGATAAAAATAATATCACGGATTGTGGTTCCAGAGAAAGAAACTCAGACATAGAACTGCCAAATAGTGATTCTTGCGGACGCTACGCTCAGGGGGAGTATATTCCTTCAATTATTGAAAACTTGCCGGATGAAGATGGTGCAGCTCATAATCACTGTACTGTTCCAATTGACACATTGCCAGTTCTGAAGTCACCGACTCCCAGTGTTTCACCAAGGCTGAGCAATAGCAGGAAAAGTAGTTTCACATCAACAGAACATTTGGCTGCAGCTCTTCACCGTGGTCTCGATGTTATAGGGAGCCTTCGTCATAGTGCAGCTTTGGGACGATCATCATTCAGATTCTCTTGTGTACCAGCTGGTGCTAAAGC
>NW_019265623.1:505040-508295 GCF_002742605.1 Olea europaea var. sylvestris
CTTTTTAATTGATCAAATTTTAGTTTTATAATTATATTAATGGGATTCACAACTAATATTATTTTTTCAATTACATATTTTATGAATGTTATCATGATTTGTTAAAACTTTTATCAGAATTTCTGCTACACGTTACAGTCCGGTGTACAGCCCCTCACATGAGAGTTGGCCCGTGCATTAATTGGACGTGGGCCCCTTCCCTCGTTCTTTGCAAAACTCTGCAATCTTCAAGTGGGCTTATAGCAAGTGGTTATTTTCAATTTTTTAAAAATAAGCTAAAAACAGAAGACAATCTACAAGTACTTAAATTTGGCAGTCTTGTGGTTTCACTGTATATAATTTCATGAGACCATGAAACAGATTGCTTGTGACATTGTCTTTTCTGACATGTATATCTTCTTGCCTATGTGGACCATTAAAGCAGAAGCATATTTTAGGTTAAAAAAAGTGAAGGCAGAATAGAACCTTTGTAGGGCTTCAAAATTATATCATTCATTGTCCACTAGAAACGTGAAAAATAGACAATTTTTTTTTTTTTTTAATTTGGGAAGACCAGAAAATAAGCTATTGTATGTCACAAATCTAATGGGGATATGGATGTGAAAGTGACATGTAGATGTTACAAGGCCACTGATTTTAGTACTAAGAAACTCTACAACAATAATTTTTTGTTTAAATCACGAAATCTAAGTTATGTAAAGATTAATTAGTGGTAATTTTGATGTCATAATCACTCTAGAAACACTTTTAAATGCATGTTTCAAGGAGTTTTATCTTTCAGTTGTCTCTCTGTATTACTTCTTTATATAACTTGTGGAACTTCGCCTATAGATTTTCGTTAAGAGTATGCTTACAAGTGTTGAATTATCTTGCCTAAAAGTTTAAGAGTTTCAACTGCTAGAGATTAGACAATTTGTTCCATATAATATCTCACACATTACATTTTCATAGATATCATCTGCAGGGCTTGATCTAGAACACTTTGTTAATGTGTTGAACTACCTCACTTGAAGTCTAAGTTGTTAAATATTGAAGAAAGTAAATTATTTAAATTTTGTCTTTAGTGACAATTACTCGATGAACCTTTCCAACGTTTCTCTGGCTCCCATCATCAACAAACAAACTAAACTTTATTGTCAATTACTTTGGGGTCTTTCACTTGAAACTTCATAATCATTCTGTTCAAACAACTACAATAGCTAATTTTGGTTTACCACTTCATCTTCTAATTTGCTTTAACAATATCGCGTCACTATTACGAATGGAAGCCTCTTCAAGTAAATGAAAAGATGACCTTAGCACCCGAGTCTCCCTTTAATGATTAATAATCCATGGGGTCTCCACATATTGACTCCAACCTCACTAATTATCTTCTTCTAGATTTTCAAGGTGGAGAGGGTGCTAATGATACATGAGCTTGATGATTTTTTTGTTAAACAAATCAAAATTTTAAACTCAATTCAACCCCCCCTCCCCCCTCCCACCCAAATAAAAAAATAAAAATCCAAACTCGCCCCCTAAGTGAAATATCATACCAAACACTAGTTAAAGCCAATTAAATTGAAAGAAAGGGACATAAAGTGAAGGAAGGTGTGATTGTACAGCATTGTAGGAAGAGTGACAGCCTGGTTAAATGGACCCTTTCCTAATAATTATTTTCTATGTACCCCACTAATACAATATTACATATTATTTGCTTAATGTGGTCCCTTTTGTTCATTATGTCCGGAGTAATTCATGGAAAACTATGATTTTTCTTAATATCTGCAGTCAAAATCCATTACTTTTTACTCCTACCAAGTTGACTTTACAATTAGAACAAATCTTCTTTGATTAATTTTGATTGTAAGAATCTTCTACTAGTGTTGATTTTGGGTTTAATTATTAAGGCAAAGATAGAATATTTTGAACAAGGTGAGAGCATGTTTGGCTAAGCATGGAAAGTAATAAAAGTTACTTTTAATTAATTTTTAGATTAGTTGCATTTTCTAAGTAATTTTTTTATTTTAATAATAAATATCATCTTCTAGTCAAAATAAGTTATTTACTTGTTTGTAATAACTAATAACTCTGATTATCACGTTTTTGTTTAATTATTATATCAAATTAGTATATTTGGACAAGGTCTAGTTTATTGTTGATGTGAACCGAAAATTCAAGTTTGGAAATGATATCAAATAATAAAACTTATTTGTTGAACTAAGTAATCCGAAATATAAGTTACTATAGAAGGAGAAAATTATTTATCAATATGTCAAGCACACGTCCAAATCAAATTCATTTTTTTCATAAAAACAATTGAATTTAGGTCATTTGTCTATTTTAATACCATATTAAATATATCATCAAACAATTTAAGTTATTAAATAACATCTTCAACGATGATTTCTACGATTATTAATTTGTTGTTATATCATTTTGTATCTAGCGATCATAAAAAAAAAAAGGTGAATATAAGCTATATTTCTTAGTGAGTTCAACATTTTTGCGATGCGATGCACCTCAATATTGATAGAAAAGAATTTGTGTTGAATTTGAAAATTCTCTACATTATGAAGTAAGATGAGATTGCTAAAATCCTATTTAAAAAAATGAAAAAAAAAATAAAATAAAAGAAAACGGAACAAGATGAGATTGCATCTTTAATTAAGAATTGAGATAACTTTAGGTTTTCTGATGGTCTTCAATGAAAAGGTTGTCTTATCTTGGAATATCTCTTCACATCTCCACTCCACTACTTTTATCATTCTACTTATCCTTTCACTCTTCCTTGTCAATCCTTTGTAAAGTGGATAGGATTTTACAATCTTTATTGTTTGTCCAAAAACTCTCGCAATAATGAATTTTCCCACAAACTTTGAAAGCGAAAAAACAAACAAAATTTAAGCAGTTCAATTTTTGACACGTTCATTAACGAGAACTAGAAACTTCACTAATGTCAAAAGTACTAAAAATATTCTCTCTAATACTACAAAAATCTTAAGGGTGATGCAAAAAAGATAATCCATGTCTTATATTACCGATCGGGATCAACCAACATATAAAGTACAAGGAGTACTCAATACAAAAAAACTACACTAGTATCCATCATATAGAAAGGTTACATTTAAAGTCGCACCAAAAAATAATCCCTATCAACGTCACTAATCGGGGAGGTAATGAAAGCACAGAATCTCCTTTATATCAGAAAACAAAGATGATAACTAACTCTATTTTCAACACGTGACATATAAAACAACATTTGAGCATGTTTGG
>NW_019265623.1:514820-518856 GCF_002742605.1 Olea europaea var. sylvestris
ATTATGTTGTTGATGACTATGTATGATTATCCCTCCATCAATCACCGATCCAAAATAAGTGATCATTAACAAGCAATAATTAGTAGCTAGTAATTGACAATCGAAATTACTTATTGATTTCCAATTAAATGTGTATCATCAATGATATCACTTGTCATGGTCACGTTGTCATCGCTAACCTAATGTCAACCACCCGCAATTACTTACTAATTCAACATTGTCAAGCTTTCAAGAAGTACTTTTTCCACGTAAATTTATTTTATGTATGAAAATCTTTTTTAACTCGGATAAATTTTATTATTCGAAACAATACAAACCTCGTAAAAAGTATATGGAATTTCATTACTTTCTCTCAGATAAAATGAAAAGTCAGTTATCAATTATAATGATGCTAAAGTGAATATTAGGTAAATATAATAGAAACCTCCAAAGGGGAGGAAAATTCAATAAATTGGTTTGTGTTTCATTACCAATATTTTTCATTGAAAACGCTATCTTTCCACTCAAATTTCTATTTTTGTGTTGTCTGATGGATATTTTTTCCCATAAAAAATATTTTTCTACTTTTGGTCATGTGATCATATTTTCCTTGAAAACAAGGAAGAAGGAGCATATTTTTATTTTCCAAGTAATTCACTTTCTCTTTATCTCTCATCTATTGTCTCTATCTTGTATCTATCGATCAATAAAAAATAGACAAGTATAATATTTTTCTAGATTGAAAATAAAATCAATCAAATACATCTAATTAACAATTTTCATGCAATTAATTTCTAGACAATTGAATTGTTTAGAATTTATTTTCTTTCCATGTAAATTCCACACTTGCAATCAAACACACCCTTAGATTAAAAATTAAAAAGAAGATTGAACCTATTTTGTATCTATAGGTACAGATCCAACCCACTAACAAATTAAGGCCCAAATTTAAACATTCAATAAAATTTGGGCCCATGGATATCTTTCAAAAAGGTTTTAAAAAACTTTAATTTAATAAATTTTCAAATTTCTCAAGGAGTTTTGCATGATAAACATATATAGTAGGCATATTGGTTTGAATAACAAAGGGTATTTCTTTGTTAGAATCCTCAAACTCACAATTATCAAGATGGGTCGAGGAACATTTGAGCATTTATCTTTCCGTATTCTATGGCTTGTCATAACAAATTAAATCATTTATTCCTTAGCGGAGTTCGAGATTTTGAATTCCCATCAATGCCATGGCCCGCTACCCTCTTTCGAAGTCTCTTCGAAAAAATAGAAGAAAAAATGGAAAGAAAATGAATAACAAAATCATAAATTCTGCTTTCTTAAAAATGAAAAAGCTCTTGTTGTTGGGAACAAGTTACCAAAATTGCTCTAATACTACCACCTGTTGGACCCGGAGGCAACACAATAATTGAGATTTAATAGTGTGATATGAAATACGCAGATGTAGACAAAATCACAACGATGAAAAACAAGATTAAAAAAAGAACAAGAAGAGAGATAAGTAGAGGAATTGATGTTTTATTCAATAATATGGAGAGAAATACAAAACTCAGGAATACAGCTTGAACTAAACTAAAAGAGGATGCACATATTTATAGGACACAAGAAAAAACCTAAAAGAAGTCCTATAAGGTAAGAAACTAGATTAAAAATACGTAAAACGAAAAAACTTGGATGACACCAAAAATGAACTATACGACCGCACAGTTCATTCTATGCGATCGCATAGAGTAAAAATTTAGCCTTGAATTTTCTCTGCATGCCAACGTGCAGTCGCAGAAAACTTCTTCGAACAAGGATTTTCTTTCCTCTTTTTTTTTTTTTTCTTTCTTGGATCCACTTTGATTCTCCAAGTCTAATACGCATTTTCATGACCCAAATTTTGGATCACCAAACCTAACAATCTCCATCTTGACCCAAATTTCAGTGCAACGAACGAAATTTCAAAATTTCTCAACCTGGAAAAATAAGTCTGTATACATCGAAATAACCAAGCTCCTCAATACAGAAACCAAAACTCTCTACCTCACTAAAAATATCATAATCTGCCCCCGCATCCACAAGCAACACCTAAACCCTACTTTCAAGTTCCCAAAATTCTACCTAGGAAATACTGTTGACCAAATAGGGTCGACGCACACACTGTAACAGAAACTACATAAAATGCATGATCAGAAGCCCTCACCTTCAACGATCCTGTTCACGAAATTATTTCTTTCGATTTAAAACTACAGCAAGTGTACGGTTCGTTAACAAGTAATAAAGTGGATTAAATGAGTCCGAATATCATCCCACAGAGATTGATTAGTTCAATTTTATCTATCGTCACCTTAACCGAAACTAAATTATTAAAGTGAATGTGAACCTAATGAAAACCCTAATTTTGGAAAGAAACCCTAATTATACGAATTTTATGATTAAATTGAAATTAATATGCAAAACAATATTTTAACACTCAAGAATGAAATCAAATGTTGAGAACGCACGTTTGTTGTAATCAATAGAAATTAAACACACTAGGATCACGATTTTCCATGCAATTATCACTTTAAACCTTAATTTCATAATATGACAACATACTTCAATTGTTGATGAATCAATGTTCCTAAGTCTATCCAATACTCTATCTCGAGATGTATCGAACCTATTTCTACATACCACCGGCCTATATTTCTATGACAAGTGCATATGTAAAAATGCATACAGTTTTATGAACACTTAAACATTTACGTAGGGTATAGCGGTATATTTCTATCCCCTATCGGATCCTACGATGATTTATATTATGTCAAACTTATTCCAATTCTCTCGAATGCAAGAATAAATCACCCAAACTCATACAATTACGGGCCCTTAATTGTGGAAACAATAATTGCATATAAATCATTCAAATCAATAGAAATATGTCTTAATGTCAAATTGAAAAACTAAAAAATTAAAGATCAAATTACATGGTACAACGATCTCCTAGCACATAAAAATCTAGCCTAACATGGTTAAAATAAAAGAATACATCAGATTTTAGATAAAAAGCATCATCGAGTTATGAAATCTTGAAGCTTTTCGTGTAAATCTTCGTTCTTGCACTCAAAATCCTATCCAAGAAGTGTTTTTCTGCCTCCAATTGTGTTCTCCCTCTTTTTGGACACTTTTTGGTATTTATATCGCGTGAAAATTAGGTTATCAAAAGAGTTTCGGTCGTATAAGGAAACTGCAGAATCGGCCCCAAATCTTGTTCTATGTGACCGCATAGTACATTTCTATGCTGTCGCATAGAGTAAAAAAATTTTGAGAAAAAATTCTCGGGAGGCCTCTATGCAACCGCATAGAAGTTTATACTATGCGACCGCATAGTTATATCATTCTTTCTGTCGGATGACTTTTAGTATTTTGGTTATAACTTTTTATTTTAATCTCCGATTGAAGTGATTCAAAGTGAATTGGGAAGAAAACTCAAATATATACACTTTTGATAGAAATAGGCTTCCTCAAATTCTGATGTTTACTATGCCAAAAATGGATCTCAAGTAGAGACTAAAAATCACGAGCATAGCTTTTTCGCCTGAAAGTTGATACTTGATAATACTTCGACCATATTTCACCTCTTGACTCCTTTCCTCATCCAATTGACCTCTAACACTCTTGAATACTCATTCCATTTCCCGTCTCATCTATGGATTATTTACAACTTGGTCCCCGAACTTTCAGTTTGATTCATTTTTGTCCTTTTTGCTTGTTTCTTTTATTTCCATCATCTCATAATATCACCAAATTGGCACTTAGCTCATTCACTTCCTTGATTTGTCCTTCGGACCATCTTTTAGATAATTGCACTTTGGTTCCTAAACTATCACTTTGCTCCATTTTAGTCCTTTTTCGGCTCTTTTCTCCTGAATTCCACCATTTCCATAGAAACATTTACATTGCATGAATTCAACGAGATTAAGTCACAATTTAAATATTTTGCTCATAATTAAGTCATGTTTGTGATCTAAATAAGTGTGCAAAAATACACTTATCAAACCCCCAAACTTGAACTATTGTT
>NW_019265624.1:0-300 GCF_002742605.1 Olea europaea var. sylvestris
TAATAATAGAAAATGATCTAACACTAAAAAAGATGATCCTCGGCTCAGACAAACTTAAAATAATCAGATTACACAATTTTGATTTCGAATATTTCTTGATTTTGAATTCTTGCTAGGGTATTGTGTATGAGCATTGCTATTCTTAGTATAGTTATGAGTTGGTTTTCAATTTGCTTTTGAATTTTGATTATTGTATAGGTTCAAAATAAGTTTAAAAAGTTACATTTTGTCATGAGCTGAACCCTACCTTGCAACTTCACACTTGCACAGATCAAATAATGGAAATCTTACCAGCTGAAC
>NW_019265624.1:9628-9836 GCF_002742605.1 Olea europaea var. sylvestris
TTTTTTTTTGCTGTTTGTTAATGAGAAGGTTCAATGGATGTCATTGCATGCCTGGTTGGGAATGATAAGAGTAAAGCACAATTAGATTTGATAGAAAAAATGCACCAGCTTATACATTAATGTTCTAATAATAGAAAATGATCTAACACTAAAAAAGATGATCCTCGGCTCAGACAAACTTAAAATAATCAGATTACACAATTTTGAT
>NW_019265625.1:0-389 GCF_002742605.1 Olea europaea var. sylvestris
TTTTTTTTGTAAGACCAAATGCTATCTCAAAAGAATACAAAATATTGCAAAGCAAACATGGAAAGCACAATCAGTATCAGTACGAGTGGGGGGCCGGAAAGACGAAGAAGAGCTCTTTTAATCCAGCTGGTCAACAGCTGGCTTTTCCGTCGTGCATCCATCTGTATGGGTCTCTTGCAATTGGTGCTCCCGTTCGCACTCATCAGATCTTGTCTCCTCCCTTGGCCCTCTTCAATCGGGTGATTTTGGCCTGAAGGATCGAAAAATGTGGCTTTTGAGCCTAGGATTTCGATATCGACTTTCATTCACTCCCCACTTGAAAGTAATCTATAGGTAAAGCATCTCTAGCATACTAAATAAGTTAATCTGATTAGTCGCTCGGAGAAAGG
>NW_019265625.1:9679-9835 GCF_002742605.1 Olea europaea var. sylvestris
CAGCGAAGGACATTAACATCCCAAAAAACTGACTTTTTTGAAAGCGTAGAAACGCAATCAATGAAAAAACTGACTTTTTTTTTGTAAGACCAAATGCTATCTCAAAAGAATACAAAATATTGCAAAGCAAACATGGAAAGCACAATCAGTATCAGT
>NW_019265626.1:0-216 GCF_002742605.1 Olea europaea var. sylvestris
GGGGAACTACTGCATCTGGCTCTGCCACTGATGGATCATATGCTGCTGACGCCTCTGCTGCTAGCTCTAACTAATAAGTTTTCTCTCTATTTGCAAGCAGGGTCTGCAAGAGAGCTGATGTTGGTATTCGAGCTAAAGCTCATTGAAGAACTTCTTATATTGGCACTAGAGCAACTAGCTGATGTTAAGCATTTCAAACAGCTAAGACTGGTATTT
>NW_019265626.1:9567-9834 GCF_002742605.1 Olea europaea var. sylvestris
AAGGAGATCTTTATAGCATCGTCCTCCACTTGTCAGCTCTCGTCTCAGCTGCAGTTGTTCTCTGGCAGGGACTAGACCATTTGGCTACCTCAGCCTTTGCTTGCCTTTCTGCTGATGCCTATAGCTTTCCCCATGCCTTTGCAGGGCTCTCTAAATGCTGGGTCTACTGTTGCTGAAACTACTTGTTCAGGGGGAACTACTGCATCTGGCTCTGCCACTGATGGATCATATGCTGCTGACGCCTCTGCTGCTAGCTCTAACTAATAA
>NW_019265627.1:0-238 GCF_002742605.1 Olea europaea var. sylvestris
TGATACGAATGATTTTGATGCTGAGGGATCGGGATTTGCTTCTTCCCTAGGAACCTGCTTCGGCTGGAGCTTCAGATTCGGCTACTTCAAATGCCCCTCTTCCCCTTGCTTTGGAATCGAATCATCAGTCCTTCCCCGCCTTTGAGAAGGGGGTGATCTTCGTTGAGTATGCAAGCTATTATGAATTACGCTGTTGTTCGTCCTTACGAACGAACCGATCAAGCTATGAATGACGTCG
>NW_019265627.1:9569-9832 GCF_002742605.1 Olea europaea var. sylvestris
CCCCTGCTTCGCCATAGAGTTAGGAAGGCCTCCGCAAGCTGCTAAAAGATTTCAGTTTAAAACCAGGAGGCCTTATCTTTTTAGGAAAAAGAGCTTTCGTACGGTCTCTTAGTAAACTAACTACCTGAACAAGAGTGTGATAGGTCACTCAACGTTAACACCCTCCGCCCTTTATTCGAATGGCGGTTTCCGCTTCCTTCCCCATACCATAGAAAAAGGGCTTTCCTACTCTGCTTCTGATTTGTCGGATTATTAGGAAAGAG
>NW_019265628.1:0-223 GCF_002742605.1 Olea europaea var. sylvestris
TAGATTAGATTCAAGTAAGGGCATTGGAGCTCTTTGATGTTGATGCTTGAGAAGAAGCTGTGGCACTGACCTGACTTTCGGAATAGAATGGCGCTGCAATAAGACTTGAAGGCTGAATTGGACATTGCTGGAACAAAAGCATCCTATAAGCGTCTTTCCTTCTGAGAGAAGTAGTATGACAGTTATTGCTTGCTCTGACTATGCCCAGCCAGGCAAAAAAAAA
>NW_019265628.1:9617-9831 GCF_002742605.1 Olea europaea var. sylvestris
TTAGGAAGAATGAATCCGAGAGTGCTAATTCTGCAACTGCATGTGGAGAATCCGGTGCTAGTCTTAGTTAGAATCCCCTGCGCATTCATCTTCCTCTATCAATTCCCCTTTTGAATGGACATCGACCTCCTTAGATTAGATTCAAGTAAGGGCATTGGAGCTCTTTGATGTTGATGCTTGAGAAGAAGCTGTGGCACTGACCTGACTTTCGGAA
>NW_019265629.1:0-9828 GCF_002742605.1 Olea europaea var. sylvestris
CTTGCATATTTGGAATGCTTGGAGAGTCGGCGTACGAAGAATTGAGCGTAACTTTTGCACACGGTGTCCGTTTTGGGGCGATAAGTACTCTTTGGAAATGTAGCGACCGTTTTGGATTGAACTCACCACTTCGTCGTGACGTACGAGGGATTATGGCCATTTTTCGAAAGAATGAGCTCTTGCATATTTAGAATGCTTGGAGAGTCGACGGACGAAGAATTAAGCGTAACTTTTGCACACGGTATCCGTTTTGGGCCCGTAAGTACTTTTTGGAAATGTAGCGACTGTTTTGGATTGAACTCACCACTTCGTCGTCACGTACGAGGGATTTTTGGCAATTTTCGAAATAATGAGAACTTGCGTATTTGGAACGCCTGGAGAGTCGACGGACGAAGAATTAAGCGTAACTTTTGCACACGGTGTCCCTTTTAGGCCCATAAGTACTTTTTGGAAATGTAGCGACTGTTTTGGATTGAACTCACCACTTCGTCGTCACGTACGAGGGATTTTTGGCAATTTTCGAAATAATGAGAACTTGCGTATTTGGAACGCCTGGAGAGTCGACGGACGAAGAATTAAGCGTAACTTTTGCACACGGTATCCGTTTTGGGCCCGTAAGTACTTTTTGGAAATGTAGCGACCGTTTTGGATTGAACTCACTATTTCATCGTGACGAATGAGGGATTTTGCCCATTTTTCAAAATAATGAGCACTTGCATATTTAGAACGCTTGGAGAGTCGGCGGACGAAGAATTTAGTTAACTTTTGCACACGGTGTCCGTTTTGGGCCCATAAGTACTTTTTGGAAATGTTGCGACCATTTTGGATTGAACTCACCACTTCGTCTTGCCCTACGAGGGATTTTGGCCATTTTTCGAAAGAATGAGCACTTGCATACTTAGAACGCTTGGAGGGTCGACGGACGAAGAATTGAGCGTAACTTTTGCACACGGTGTTCGTTTTGGGCCCATAATTACTTTTTGGAAATGTAGCGACCGTTTTGGATTGAACTCACCACTTCATCGTCACGTAAGAGGGATTTTGGCCATTTTTTGGAAGAATGAGCACTTGCGTATTTGGAACGCTTTGAGAGTCGACGGAACAAAAAATTAAGTGTAACTTTTGCACACGGTATCCGTTTTGGGCCCATAAGTACTTTTTGGAAATGTAGCGACCATTTTGGAATGAACTCACCACTTCGTCGTGACGTACGAGGGATTATGGCCATTTTTCGAAAGAATGAGCACTTGTATATTTAGAATGCTTGGAGAGTCGGCGGACGAAGAATTGAGCGTAACATTTGCACACAGTGTCCGTTTTGGGCCCATAAGTACTTTTCGGAAATGTAGCGACCGTTTTAGATTGAACTCAGCACTTCATCGTGACGTAAGAGGGATTTCGGCCATTTTTTGAAAGAATGAGCACCTGAATATTTGGAGCGCCTGGATTGTTCGCGTTCGAAGGATTGAGCATAACTTTTGCACACGGTGTCCGTTTTTGGCCCATAAGTACTTTCTGGAAATGTAGCGACCGTTTTTGATTGAACTCACCACTTCGTCGTGATGTACGAGGGATTTTGGCCATTTTTCAAAAGAATGAGCACTGGCATATTTAGAATGCTTGGAGAGTCTGCGGACGAAGAATTGAGCGTAACTTTTGCGATCGGTGTCCGTTTTGGGCCCATAAGTACTTTTTGGAAATGTAGCGACCGTTTTGGATTGAACTCACCACTTCGTTGTGAAGTATGAGGGATTTTGGTCATTTTCTGAAAGAATGAGCACTTGCATATTTGGAATGCTTGGAGAGTCGACGTACGAAGAATTGAGCGTAACTTTTGCACACGGTGTCCGTTTTGGGCCGATAAGTACTTTTTGGAAATGTAGCGACCGTTTTGGATTGAACTCACCACTTCGACGTGACGTACGAGGGATTATGGCCATTTTTCGAAAGAATGAGCACTTGCATAATTAGAATGCTTGGAGAGTCGGCGGACGAAGAATTGAGCGTAACCTTTGCACACGGTGTCCGTTTTGGACCCATATGTACTTTTCGGAAATGTAGTGACCATTTTAGATTGAACTCAGCACTTCGTCGTGACGTAAGAGGGATTTCGGCCATTTTTCGAAAGAATGAGCACCTGAATATTTGGAGCACCTGGATTGTTCGCGTTCGAAGGATTGAGCATAACTTTTGCACACGGTGTCCCTTTTAGGCCCATAAGTACTTTTTGGAAATGTAGCGACTGTTTTGGATTGAACTCACCATTTCGTCGTCACGTACGAGGGATTTTTGCCAATTTTCTAAATAATGAGAACTTGCGTATTTGGAACGCCTGGAGAGTCGACGGACGAAGAATTAAGCGTAACTTTCGCACACGGTATCCGTTTTGGGCCCATAAGTACTTTTTGGAAATGTAGTGATCATTTTGGAATGAACTCACCACTTCATCGTGACGTACGAGGGATTATGGCCATTTTTCGAAAGAATGAGCACTTGCATATTTAGAATGCTTGGAGAGTCGACGGACGAAGAATTGAGCGTAACCTTTGCACACGGTGTCCGTTTTGGGCCCACAAGTACTTTTCGGAAATGTAGCGACCATTTTAGATTGAACTCAGCATTTCGTCGTGACATAAGAGGGATTTCGGCCATTTTTCGAAAGAATGAGCACCTGAATATTTGGAGCGCCTGGATTGTTCGCGTTCGAAGGATTGAGCATAACTTTTGCACACGGTGTCCGTTTTTGGCCCGTAAGTACTTTCTGGAAATGTAGCGACCGTTTTTGACTGAACTCACCACTACGTTGTGATGTACGAGGGATTTTGGCCATTTTCGAAACAATGAGCACTTGCATATTTAGAATGCTTGGAGAGTCGGCGGACGAAGAATTGAGCGTAACTTTTGCGATCGGTGTCCGTTTTGGGCCCATAAGTACTTTTTGGAAATGTAGCGACCGTTTTGGATTGAACTCACCACTTCGTCATGAAGTACGAGGGATTTTGGACATTTTTCGAAAGAATGAGCACTTGCATATTTAGAACGCCTGGAGAGTCGGCGGACGAAGAATTTAGCGTAACTTTTGCACACAGTGTCCGTTTTGTGCCCATAAGTACTTTTTGGTGATGTAGCGACCATTTTGGATTGAACTCACCACTTCGTCGTGCCGTACGAGGGATTTCAGCCATTTTTCGAAAGAATGAGCACTTGCATATTTAGAATGCATGGAAAGTCGACGGACAAGGAATTGAGCGTAACTTTTGCACACGGTGTCCGTTTTGGGCCCATAAGCACTTTTTGGAAATGTAGCGACTGTTTTGGATTGAACTCACCACTTCGTCGTCACGTATGAGGGATTTTGGCCATTTTTCGAAGGAATGAGCACTTTCATATTTGGAACACTTGGAGAGTCGACGGACGAAGAATTGAGCATAACTTTTGCACACGGTGTCCGTTTTGGGTCCATAAGTACTTTTTGGAAATGTAGCGATCGTTTTGGATTGAACTCACCACTTCGTCGTGAAGTACGAGGGATTTTACACATTTTTCGAAAGAAT
The DNA here is from genome assembly GCF_002742605.1 of Olea europaea var. sylvestris. Classification (NCBI taxonomy): domain Eukaryota; kingdom Viridiplantae; phylum Streptophyta; class Magnoliopsida; order Lamiales; family Oleaceae; genus Olea; species Olea europaea. Next base: position 3,555 of record NW_019265629.1, read on the forward strand.
GAGCACTTGCATATTTAGAATTCTTGGAGAGTCGGCGAACGAAGAATTGAGCGTAACTTTTACACACGGTGTCCGTTTTGGGCCCATAAGTATTTTTTGGAAATGTAGCGACCGTTTTGGATTGAATTCACCACTTCGTCGTGACGTACGAGGGATTTTGGCCATTTGTTGAATGAATGAGCACTTGCATATTTAGAACGCTTGGAGAGTCGGCGGACGAAGAATTGAGCGTAACTTTTGCACACGGTGTCCATTTTGGGCCCATAAGTACTTTTTGGAAATGTAGCGACCGTTTTGGATGGAACTCACCACATCGTCATGACGTACGAGGGGTTTTGGCCATTTTTCGAAAGAATGAGCACTTGAATATTTGGAACACTTGGAGAGTCGGCGTACGAAGAATTTAGCGTAACTTTTGCACACGGCGTTCGTTTTGGGCCCATAAGTACTTTCTGGAAATGTAGCGACCGTTTTGGATTGAACTCACTACTTCATCGTGATGAATGAGGGATTTTGCCCATTTTTCGAAATAATGAGCACTTGCATATTTAGAAAGCCTGGAGAGTCGGCGGACGAAGAATTTAGCGTAACTTTTGCACACGGTGTCCGTTTTGGGCCCATAAGTACTTTTTGGAAATGTTGCGACCATTTTGGATTGAACTCACCACTTCGTCGTCACGCACGAGGAATTTTGGCCATTTTTCGAAAGAATGAGCACTTGCGTATTTGGAACACTTGGAGAGTCGACGGACGAAGAATTGAGCATAACTTTTGCACACGGTGTCCGTTTTGGGCCCATAAGTACTTTTTGGAAATGTAGCGATCGTTTCGGATTGAACTCATCACTTCGTCATGACGTACGAGGGATTTTGTCCATTTTTCGAAAGATTGAGCACTTGCATATTTAGAATGCTTGGTGAGTCGGCGGACGAAGAATTGAGCGTAACTTTTGCACACGGTGTCCGTTTTGGGCCCATAAGTACTTTTCGGAAATGTAGCGACCGTTTTAGATTGAACTCAGCACTTCGTCGTGACGTAAAAGGGATTTCGGCCATTTTTCGAAAGAATGAGCACCTGAATATTTGGATCGCCTGGATTGTTCGCGTTCGAAGGATTGAGCATAACTTTTGTACACGGTGTCCGTTTTTGGCCCATAAGTACTTTCTGGAAATGTAGCGACCGTTTTTGATTGAACTCACCACTTCGTCGGGATGTGCGAGGGATTTTGGCCATTTTTCAAAAGAATGAGCACTGGCATATTTAGATTGCTTGGAGAGTCTGCAGACGAAGAATTGAGCGTAACTTTTGCGATCGGTGTCCGTTTTGGGCCCATAAGTACTTTTTGGAAATTTAGCGACCATTTTGGAATGAACTCACCACTTCGTCGTGACGTACGAGGGATTATGGCCATTTTTCAAAAGAATGAGCACTTGTATATTTAGAATGCTTGGTGAGTCGGCGGACGAAGAATTGAGCGTAACATTTGAACACGGTGTCCGTTTTTGGCCCATAAGTACTTTTCGAAAATGTAGCGACCGTTTTAGATTGAACTCAGCACTTCGTCGTGACGTAAGGGGGATTCCAGCCATTTTTCGAAAGAATGAGCACCTGAATATTTGGATCGCCTGGATTGTTCGCGTTCGAAGGATTGAGCATAACTTTTGCACACAGTGTCCGTTTTTGGCCCATAAGTACTTTCTGGAAATGTAGCGACCGTTTTTGATTGAACTCACCACTTCGTCGTGATGTACGAGGGATTTTGGCCATTTTTCAAAAGAATGAGCACTGGCATATTTAGAATGCTTGGAGAGTCTGGGGACGAAGAATTGAGCGTAACTTTTGCGATCGGTGTCCGTTTTGGGCCCGTAAGTACTTTTTGGAAATGTAGCGACCGTTTTGGATTGAACTCACCACTTCGTCGTGAAGTACGAGGGATTTTGGTCATTTTTCGAAAGAATGAGCACTTGCATATTTGGAATGCTTGGAGAGTCGGCGTACGAAGAATTGAGCGTAACTTTTGCACACGGTGTCCGTTTTGGGCCGATAAGTACTTTTTGGAAATGTAGCGACCGTTTTGGATTGAACTCACCACTTCGTCGTGACGTACGAGGGATTATGGCCATTTTTCGAAAGAATGAGCACTTGCATATTTAGAATGCTTGGAGAGTCGGCGGACGAAGAATTGAGCGTAACCTTTGTACACGATGTCCGTTTTGGGCCCATAAGTACTTTTCGGAAATGTAGTGACCGTTTTAGATTGAACTCAGCACTTCGTCGTGACGTAAGAGGGATTTCGGCCATTTTTCGAAAGAATGAGCACCTGAATATTTGGAGCACCTGGATTGTTCGCGTTCGAAGGATTGAGCATAACTTTTGCACACGGTGTCCCTTTTAGGCCCATAAGTACTTTTTGGAAATGTAGCGACCGTTTTGGATTGAACTCACCACTTCGTCGTCACGTATGAGGGATTTTGGCCAATTTTCGAAAGAATGAGCACTTGCGTATTTGGAACGCCTGGAGAGTCACGGACGAAGAATTAAGCGTAACTTTTGCACACGGTATCCGTTTTGGGCCCATAAGTACTTTTTGGAAATGTAGCGACCATTTTGGAATGAACTCACCACTTCGTCGTGACGTACGAGGGATTATGGCCATTTTTCGAAAGAATGAGCACTTGCATATTTAGAATGCTTGGAGAGTCGGCGGACGAAGAATTGAGCGTAACCTTTGCACACGGTGTCCGTTTTGGGCCCACAAGCACTTTTCGAAAATGTAGTGACCGTTTTAGATTGAACTCAGCAATTCGTCGTGACATAAGAGGGATTTCGGCCATTTTTCGAAAGAATGAGCACCTGAATATTTGGAGCGCCTGGATTGTTCGCGTTCGAAGGATTGAGCATAACTTTTGCACACGGTGTCCGTTTTTGGCCTATTAGTACTTTCTGGAAATGTAGCGACCATTTTTGACTGAACTCACCACTTCGTCGTGATGTACGAGGGATTTTGGCCATTTTCGAAAGAATGAGCACTTGCATATTTAGAATGCTTGGAGAGTCAGCGGACGAAGATTTGAGCGTAACTTTTGCGATCGGTGTCCGTTTTGGGCCCATAAGTACTTTCTGGAAATGTAGCGACCGTTTTGGATTGAACTCACCACTTCGTCATGAAGTACGAGGGATTTTGGTCATTTTTCGAAAGAATGAGCACTTCCATATTTAGAACGCCTGGAGAGTCGGCGAACGAAGAATTTACCGTAACTTTTGCACACGGTGTCCGTTTTGGGCCCATAAGTACTTTTTGGAGATGTAGCGACCATTTTGGATTGAACTCACCACTTCGTCGTGCCGTACGAGGGATTTCAGCCATTTTTCGAAAGAATGAGCACTTGCATATTTAGAACGCATGGAGTGTCGACGGACAAAGAATTGAGCGTAACTTTTGCACACGGTGTCCGTTTTGGGCCCATAAGTACTTTTTGGAGATGTAGCGACCATTTTGGATTGAACTCACCACTTCGTCGTGCCGTACGAGGGATTTCAGCCATTTTTCGAAAGAATGAGCACTTGCATATTTAGAACGCATGGAGTGTCGGCGGACAAAGAATTGAGCGTAACTTTTGCACACGGTGTCCGTTTTGGGTCCATAAGTACTTTTTGAAAATGTAGCGACCGTTTTGGATTGAACTCACCACTTCGTCGTGACGTACGAGGGAATTTAGACATTTTTCGAAAGAATGAGCACTTGCTTATTTAGAATTCTTGGAGAGTCGGTGAACGAAGAATTGAGCGTAACTTTTACACACGGTGTCCGTTTTGGGCCCATAAGTATTTTTTGGAAATGTAGCGACCGTTTTGGATTGAATTCACCACTTCGTCGTGACGTACGAGGGATTTTGGCCATGTGTTGAAAGAATGAGCACTTGCATATTTAGAACGCTTGGAGAGTCGGCGGACGAAGAATTGAGCGTAACTTTTGCGCACGGTGTCCCTTTTGGGCCCATAAGTACTTTTTGGAAACGTACCGACCGTTTTGGATGGAACTCACCACATCGTCATGACGTACGAGGGGTTTTGGCCATTTTTCAAAATAATGAGCACTTGCATATTTGGAATGTTTGGAGAGTCGGCGTACGAAGAATTTAGCGTAACTTTTGCACACGGTGTCCGTTTTGGGCCTATAAGTACTTTTTGGAAATGTAGCGACCGTTTTGGATTGAACTCACCGCTTCGTCGTCACGTATGAGGGATTTTGGACATTTTTCGAAAGAATGAGCACTTGCATATTTGGAACCCTTGGAGAGTCGACGGACGAAGAATTGAGCGTAACTTTTACACACGGTGTCTATTTTGGGCCCATAAGTATTTTTTGGAAATGTAGCGACTGTTTTGGATTGAATTCACCACTTCGTCGTGACGTACGAGGGATTTTGGCCATTTTTCCTAAGAATGAGCACTTTCATATTTAGAACGCTTGGAAAGTCGGCGGACGAAGAATTGAGCGTAACTTTTACACACGGTGTCTATTTTGGGCCCATAAGTATTTTTTGGAAATGTAGCGACTGTTTTGGATTGAATTCACCACTTCGTCGTGACGTACGAGGGATTTTGGCCATTTTTCCTAAGAATGAGCACTTTCATATTTAGAACGCTTGGAAAGTCGGCGGACGAAGAATTGAGCGTAACTTTTACACACGGTGTCTATTTTGGGCCCATAAGTATTTTTTGGAAATGTAGCGACTGTTTTGGATTGAATTCACCACTTCGTCGTGACGTACGAGGGATTTTGGCCATTTTTCCTAAGAATGAGCACTTTCATATTTAGAACGCTTGGAAAGTCGGCGGACGAGGAGTTGAGCATAAATTTTGCACACGGTGTCCGTTTTGGGCCCATAAGTACTTTTTCGAAATGTAGCGACAGTTTTGGATGGAACTCACCACATCGTCATGACGTACGAGGGGTTTAGGCCATTTTTCAAAAGAATGGGCACTTGAATATTTGGAACGCTTGGAGAGTCGGCGTACGAAGAATTTAGCGTAACTTTTGCACACGGTGTCCGTTTTGGGCCCATAAGTACTTTTAGGAAATGTAGCGACCGTTTTGGATTGAACTCACCACTTCGTCGTGATGTACGAGGGATTTTGGCCATTTTTTGAAAGAATGAGCACTAGCATATTTAGAATGCTTGGAGAGTCGGCGGAAGAAGAATTGAGCGTAAGTTTTGCGAACGGTGTCCGTTTTGGGCCCATAAGTACTTTTTGGAAATGTAGCGAACGTTTTGGATTGAACTCACCACTTCATCGTGAAGTACGAGGGATTTTTGCCATTTTTCGAAAGAATGAACACTTGCGTATTTGGATCGCTTGGAGAGTCGACATACGAAGAATTGAGCATAACTTTTGCACACGGTGTCCGTTTTGGGCCGATAAGTACTTTTTGGAAATGTAGCGACCGTTTTGGATTGAACTCACCACTTCGTCGTGACGAACGATGGATTTTGGCCATTCTTTGAAATAATGGGCACTTGCATATTTAGAATGCCTGGAGAGTAGACGGACGAAGAATTTAGCGTAACTTTTGTACACGGTGTCCGTTTTGGGCCCATAAGTACTTTTTGGAGATGTAGCGACCATTTTGGATTGAACTCACCACTTCGTCGTGCCGTACGAGGGATTTCAGCCATTTTTCGAAAGAATGAGCACTTGCATATTTAGAACGCATGGAGAGTCGACGGACAAAGAATTGAGCGTAACTTTTGCACACGGTGTCCGTTTTGGGCCCATAAGTACTTTCTGGAAATGTAGCGACCGTTTTGGATTGAACTCACCACTTCGTTGTGATGTACGAGGGATTTTGGCCATTTTTTGAAAGAATGAGCACTAGCATATTTCGAATGCTTGGAGAGTCGGCGGACGAAGAATTGAGCGTAAGTTTTGCGCACGGCGTTCGTTTTGGGCCCATAAGTACTTTTTGGAAATTTAGCGACCGTTTTGGATTGAACTCACTACTTCGTCGTAAAGTACGAGGGATTTTTGCCATTTTTCGAAAGAATGAGCACTTGCATATTTGGATCGTTTGGAGAGTCGGCGTACGAAGAATTGAGCGTAACTTTTGCACACAGTGTCCGTTTTGGGCCAATAAGTACTTTTTGGAAATGTACCGACCGTTTTGGATTGAACTCACTACTTCATCATGACGAATGAGGGATTTTGCCCATTTTTCGAAATAATGAGCACTTGCATATTTAGAACGCCTGGAGAGTCGGCGGACGAAGAA
>NW_019265630.1:0-148 GCF_002742605.1 Olea europaea var. sylvestris
TGTGATCTTTCAAAACTATATTATAGTAGTAAAGTAGAGCTAGATTGCACGATTGGCTTGTAGGAGAAAGATAAGAAGGAGCGTAGCGCCAAGACGGAGATGCAAGCTTTATTTCTGTCTCTGCTATTGGATGTCATAGTGTGGCACG
>NW_019265630.1:9539-9828 GCF_002742605.1 Olea europaea var. sylvestris
CCGTTGAATGCGTGTGGTCAACTGTGTAATCGAGGAAGCCAACATTGACTGACTTTCATGGTTAAGGGCTTTAGCGAAGAAAAAGAACCAACAAGATAGGGCGGTCTCTGCTCCTCTCTAACTAACAGGAGAAGCGGAACATGTAGCTTTTCATCCTTGCTTGATCATCCTATCAGTCATGGTAACGGATTGAGTATCTCTCAAAAGGTAGCTGGTTTGACTGTTTGTGATCTTTCAAAACTATATTATAGTAGTAAAGTAGAGCTAGATTGCACGATTGGCTTGTAGG
>NW_019265631.1:0-338 GCF_002742605.1 Olea europaea var. sylvestris
CCTCTCGGACTTTGGCAAAGACGTAATGAAGTCCGTTGAGACACTGTCCCAAGGCCTCTCTTGAATAGGAAGGGGCTCTAACAGCCCTCCAGGTTGCTTTTGCTCAATCGTCGTCTTGTTGGCAAACAAGACAGCACATATGACTCCACATCATCCCGCAATTTTGGCCAGTAGTGTAGTAGCTATCCCCCACTAAGGCCAAAGTTCTGTGAGCTCCCGGATGTCCTGCCCATTTGGAGTCGTAACACTCCTTCATGATTTCCTTCCTTCGGTCGCTAGCTAGGCGATAGCTATGTTAGACCGACAGCCCATCCGGGAAAAGGAACTCACTATAGGGC
>NW_019265631.1:9669-9827 GCF_002742605.1 Olea europaea var. sylvestris
CTTCTTCAGCTAATCCGTCGAGACAGGAATGAAAGTCGCATACTTGGTAAACCTGTCAACCACCACAAGAAAAGTGCCATACCTCTCGGACTTTGGCAAAGACGTAATGAAGTCCGTTGAGACACTGTCCCAAGGCCTCTCTTGAATAGGAAGGGGCT
>NW_019265632.1:0-180 GCF_002742605.1 Olea europaea var. sylvestris
ATATTAATCTATCTAAATGGAGAAGAAGCCTACATGAAATTGTACTTTTACAAGAATGTACTTGAAGATAGTTAAAGATATATTCTAAATTCGTAACTTCTTTCTATAAAAATATTGTTAACCTCAATCTTTGTACAAGCCCAATTATCAAAATAAATCAACTAAAGCAAAATGTCAAAA
>NW_019265632.1:9538-9824 GCF_002742605.1 Olea europaea var. sylvestris
AAACTTATCAATGGATTATGATATTAAAGTTCCAAGAGAAATTGGTATTTGTAAACTTGAGACGTGTTTGAGCATGGAGATCATGAGGCGGAGAGGATTCCACCAATTGAGGGGAAGAAGTGGTCTGGTTTCTAGGGTTTTGATTGACTCATTTGAATCTTGCTTTGAGATAATGTAGAGTTTGATAAATTCAAAGTGTTTGATTGAACTCAACTCAAGTTCCATTGATCAATATTAATCTATCTAAATGGAGAAGAAGCCTACATGAAATTGTACTTTTACAAGA
>NW_019265633.1:0-156 GCF_002742605.1 Olea europaea var. sylvestris
CTATGCTAACTATCTTTGTTTTGTTTTATTTGTTATGTTTGCATGTATAGTATGGTAAAACCCCTAGTGTAAAATGTTTACTACTTAATGCTATGCTAATAGAATAATGAATTCAGACTTTTTCCCAGAATTACTACAAGCACTTTACGAAAAAGG
>NW_019265633.1:9549-9824 GCF_002742605.1 Olea europaea var. sylvestris
CTCCAGGGACTACGCCAGGAGCAGCAGACACTGATCCTGGCGGCAATCTTCCTTGGTGCCTGAGAAAACTAAAAGAGTCCCTCGGCTCTTTTTAGTTTTAGAAGGTTTAAATTAAATAAGTGTCTGGAGACATTTGTTTTCATGTCTGGTGTTCTTTGTCTTTTTTTAGTGTAGATCTACTCCGGTGCCTACTGGAGATAGACTCCTATCTATGCTAACTATCTTTGTTTTGTTTTATTTGTTATGTTTGCATGTATAGTATGGTAAAACCCCTA
>NW_019265634.1:0-3589 GCF_002742605.1 Olea europaea var. sylvestris
CAGGTATGTCGAATGGTTGTCCAATATCGTGCCAGTACTAAAAAAGAATGGTAAACTAAGGGTGTGCATAGACTTTAGTAATTTAAACATGGCCACACCCAAAGATGGATATCCAATGCCTACGGTAGATTCTTTAGTAGACTCAACTGCCAGACACGTCATGTATTCCTTCATGGATGGATATTCAGGATACAATCAAATTTATATAGCTGATGAAGACATACACAAAACTACATTTAGATGCCCTGGATCTCTAGGATGTTTTGAATGGGTAGTCATGCCTTTCGGCCTGAAAAATGCAGGAGCAACTTATCAAAGGGCAATGAATTTAATTTTTCATGATATGATAGGCAAGTTTGTTGAAGTGTATGTAGATGATATAGTGGTCAAATCCATTAAAGAATAGGACCATTTCAAACAGTTAAGATGTTCATTTGAGCGAATGAAGCAATATAAGCTAAAGTTGAATCCCTTGAAATGTGCATTTGGTGTTAATGTAGGGAACTTTCTTGGTTTCTTGGTACACAAAAGAGGGATTGAACTTGATAAAAATAAAGCGAAGGCCATTTTAGAGGCCAAACTACCTAGCAACAAAAAGGAATTGCAAAGGTTTCTAGGCCAAGTAAACTTTTTAAGACGCTTTATTTCTAACTGTGCAGGGCGAATTAAAGTCTTTTCGCCACTTTTAAAGTTGAAAAATCAGGACGAATTCGTCTGGAAAGAAGAACATCAAAAGGCTTTTAAAAGCCTGAAGACATATTTATCAAGTCCACCAGTGTTGGTGTCACCAATCCAAGGATGGCCAATGAAAGTGTATGTATCGGCTGAAAAAGAATCAATAACTGGAATGGTCGCGCAAGAAGACCAATTTGGTGAAGAGAGGGCGATTTACTGCTTGAGTAGGCGGTTAACAAAATGTGAATGTAATTACTCTGCTATCGAAAAATTATGTCTTGCATTGTATTTCACATGTACAAAATTAAGGGCTAATTTACGGCCCGTAACCGTTTATTTGATTTCTAGAGTAAATTTGATTAAGTACATGTTCTCTCGCCCTATTTTACACCAAAGGGTAGGCCTTTGGACGTTAGCTTTATCAGAATTCGAAATACAATACATACCCCAAAAGGCAGTAAAAAATTAGGCTTTGGCTAATTTTCTAGCCGATCATCCATGCCTTGACATGCCTGAAGAAATTGAATTAGAAATCAATTCGTTCGAACTAAAACCTTAGGTGTTGTATTTCGATGGGTAAAAAACTTCTAAACGTGCAGGAGTAGGAGTAGCATTGATAAACCCTTTAGGGATTTGCTACAAGTTCGCATTCACTTTGGATAGGATGTGCACCAACAATCAGGCTGAATATGAAGCCTTAATCGTAGGCCTAGAACTAATGATAGATATGGGGGTAAAGAATGTAATCATTAGAGGCGATTCTCAATTGGTAATTCATCAATTGATTGGTGATTTTAAATGCCAAAGTGATTCCATCATGAGTCAATATGAAATCGTCCAAGAGTTATTTGAAGAATTCGACCAAGTAGAACTTCAATGCGTTAATAGGATATACAACAACGTGACAAATGAGTTGGCCCAGATGGCCTCAGGGTACTCAAATGTTTTAAATTGGAAGTCTACTTGTGAGTATGGAACAATATTGCCCGTGATCCAAAGAAGGGCGAGAAGGATTGAAATTTATTGCATACAAGATAGAGATGCAATGGATTGGAGGGCAGAGATTAAGGAGTTCCTTAAAGAACCTAATAAAGGAGATAGTAGAAAAATGAAGTTACGTTTGCTAAACTATGCACTGATAGATGAAGAGTTGTTCAAGAAACACTCTGCTGGTATACTGCTAAAATGTGTAAGTTTGCAAGAAGCCAGGACGATCATGGCTGAAGTGCATGAAGGAATATGTGGAGCTCATCAAGCTGGCCAAAGGATGAGATGGTTAATTATTAGGAGTGGATATTTTTTGCCAAAGATGGAAGAATCATGCGTTCAGTATGCAAAAGGTTGTCTAGCATGCCAAAAGTATGGTCCAATACAAAGAGCACCAGCACGAGAGATGACACATATTATCAAACCTTAGCCGTTTAAGGGTTGGACGATAGACCTGATAGGGAAGATTTATCCCCCATCGTCCAAGCAACATACTTTTGTTATAGTTGCAACTGATTATTTCACTAAGTGGGTAGAGGCGGTACCTTTAAAGGAGATCACCCAAAAGAATGTTATAGAATTTATCCGTGATCACATCATTTATAGATTTGGAATTCCACAAACTTTGAGGTAGATCACGGAACATCTTTAAATGAGGATCAAGTGAATAAATTCTTGAGCGAGTTTGGAGTTAAATTAGTGAACGCCACACTATATTACGCTCAATCCAACGGACAAGCAGAATCTTCTAATAAGATTCTAAAAAATATAATAAGAAAAATGATAGATGAAAATGCCAGAAATTGGCACGAATGTCTAAACAAGGCCTTATGGGCTTATAGGACGTCGCCTCAGTCAAGTACAAAAATTACCCTTTCCAACTTACTTATGGACAAGAGGCCGTTTTGCCTATGAAAATCAACGTGCAATCAATCAGGGTGTGTTTGCAACATAAGTTAAGTGGTGATAAGTATACTGAATCACTAGTTCAAAACTTATTGGAGTTGGACGAATTAAAGTTGGACGTCCTAGATAGATTGCAAGTTCAAAAATGAAGAATGGCTAAATTTTATAATAAGAAAGTTATAGCCAAATTGTTTAGCCTGGGCGAATTGGTTTGGAAAACAGTACCCCCTTTGGATAGCAAAAATCCAAAGTATGGCAAATGGTCGCCAAATTGGGAAGGACCATATAAAGTAAATAATGTGTTGCCTAATGGAGCCTATCATTTGGAAGATTTAGATGGCACCAAGCACATGAGGTTCATTAATGGCAAATATTTAAAAAAATATGTTCCTTCCTTATGGGAAAATGAACAAATGAAAGTGTAATCAAATCACATTGAACGATCGTAGAGTAAAAAGGGCCAGAGCGAAATACGTTCAAATAAATTCCTTTATTATCAAACGTTCATTACAAAGCTGCAAAAGACAAGATGCTAAATGCTCTATAAACCACAATTAAGAGCAAACTAATCACCCGGTCGATCGCTGAGTAAGAGGGTGTACTGGCCTTGATCGCCATCCTGATCGCACTGCTGCAAAGGCAAGTAGAGAGGCCGAGAAGCACTCTCAGCAAGTAGAAAGGAAGATGAAGCGTCCTCACATCGCATTCCAAAATGCATCGCTGTAATGACGGGCAAGGAGGCTGAGAAGCACTCTCAGCAAGCAAGGTGGCTTGCAGGCGTCCTCAAAAATTGTCTTCCATCATCGAACTCCTTGTCAGGAACATGGAGACGATGGGAAAAATTTCGTTGGCCAAAGAATAGTTCCTATATCTCCCATACCAAAGGTGACATCAAGAAAGATGGCAAAATGGGCTGATCAAATGATCCATTTCCATGGAAGACGAAGGTTTTGGATCGATTGTCAAAATGTCAAACAATGGCAGCAAATTGGTTTTGAAGAAGAAAATGGAAATGAAGGTG
>NW_019265634.1:4212-10418 GCF_002742605.1 Olea europaea var. sylvestris
CTTGCTCCAATTTCGCATTCAAATGCTCAAGCTTATCCTTATGCTTGGCAGCACTAGCCTTACCTATATCCATAACCATGAAGGACACATACTCAAATATCGACTGCTTGAGGAACTTCATATCTTCCTCTGAAGAAGCAGAAGGACGACTGGCCGAAGCAGGGCGAGATGTCTTGACTTGCCCCCAGGAAGTGAACAAGTCTTAGATGGAACGCACAATTTTATCAGCATCCTACAAGGAAAGTTGCCAATATTGAAGGTTTCTACTACACTAAACAAAGGGAAAGTAAAGGTGAAGCAAAGATTACCTCATCAGCAATCTTGGAAGGTGGCATATCCCCAGCCGAATCTACCACCTGTGGCTCCACCATTCGTGAGGACTTCCCCTTGTCTAAGCAAGAAGACCTTGCCGCAATGGGCAGACTCATGGGAGCATCTGAGAACTCAAAAAGTAACAAATCAAAAACCAATAGCACAAGCAAAGGTAAAGCATCAAAAAATGAATTACCTTCTGCTTCGACGTTTGGGGGGGTCAACACCCTGGGAAGAAGGTGGCTCATCCATTGGTTGTGATGAAGATTCTGGGACCGAAGATTTCTTTTTAAGCGTAGTCCCTTCAACAACTGGTTTAGACGAAGCAGCCTCAGCAGAGGATGATGGAGCAGGAGCTGCCAACACCAAATCCTTCAAAGGAGAGGCTGAACTTTTCTGAGAAATCCAAATAAACCATCAGCACATAGAAAAGTTTCAAGTATGGAAAGGTATGCTTGTGAGTAAACCAATTTAATTACCTTCCTCCTGACAATGAGAGGGTGCCATCATCATCATCAACGTCATCCTCCAAAATAGGAGACGCTGAGGCTTGCCGTTTGTGGCTTGGGATATTTTTAGATGCAGCAGGCTTGGTAGGAAGGAAAGTAGATGGACGAACAGACTGTTTAGCACGAGCAGAAGAGGAAGGACTCCTAATGGATAGAGGGGTGACCAAAACAGGAAAAGTGAAAGAAATGTCCGGTTGATCCAGTGAATGGAAAGCGCGATTGGCATCAGTTGCAAACAATCTGCGCTGCATTGATGGCCAGAGTTGTTCAAAAATGGGATGGATGGCATGGCAAGGATTGAAAGGGGCTAATGAAAAATTACTCGTCAAAAGAAGATTGTGAGCATCTATAGCTTCTGCCTCTGCCTTATTAATGGTGTGGAAGCGATCTATCAAATTTCTTGAATAGTACGGGGGAATGGGCCAAGTTTGGCCAAAACCAAGTTGGCGAGCAAAAATTAGGGAGCATATATTTCAACCCCAGCTTTGGCATTGGTCCCAGTCAAAATATCATGGAACAACTCCCTCCCGATCAAAAACTGAATCCAAACAAACAGTGAGGTGTTCGCACTATCCAGAGTGGATGGAGGTTGCACATAATCTGGAGTCAAAAAGGGAGGAAAAGGAAAGAAGGAAGGGATTGAATTCAAAGTATAAAAGAATGAAAAAATGTCCCTTCTGGACATATTTACAGGAGTCAGGGGATCAATGGCTAGCTCGTAGTAGCTAGCAAAAGGGCTGGAAAAGGATAGAGCACCAAGCGATGGAAAATAGGCTCTCAACCACATTTGAGTGAACCAAAGAGGCCCACTGCTAGTGGGAGATGCACCATTCTTCAATCGGGATTGAAGAGAAACCATGCCTCTATAGAGGGCAACTAAAAAGAAAGAACACAAATTCAGAGGCCTATCACGCGCCAATTCGTGCGCTATGGGTAAATAGCTCATGGACGGCTTCATGCTTGGCACACACAAAATGTATTTACAAAGCCAAATCTAAAGAAAAGCCACACGCTCAGCATGGGAAGGCTCAGCGCTCGAGTGGTTATGACAGGTTTGCAGGCTTGAATAAGACTCGGTGAGTTTTCTATCAAATTTTGGGGCGACACCAGAAATCAAAATACCAGGGAAAATGGTATCGTCCAAAGGTAGCAGATTTACTAGGGCCCCAACATCCCTTAAGGTAATGGACATGGGACCAAGAGGGAAAACAAAAGTATTGTACTCAGAAGACCAAAAACTTAAAGCGATTGGAAAAAGTGCTGGGTCAAAAATAGGGGGTTGAAGAGAGATTTCTAACAAATCAGAAATCCTAGCACTATCAAAAATTGCCTTAGTAGGACCATGGTCCACAAGGCGAGCATGCCATCTACGGAAAACGACATCAGATTTAGGCCAAGTGTGAATACCTCTTTCGCAAAGCGACCTCAACGGTAAAGAGTTTAGAAACGGAGGGCCTTGAGTACAAGGGAACAGCTGACCGACCGCCGCTTGCTCGATGGCCTCGACGTTGTTGAATGAAGGACCTAGATAGAACTCATTGAGTTCGACATTAGCTGGTGCAAGGAAGTTCGGAGTTATATATGGCCGAATGAGGAGTTTCTGGAAGTCTTCGAAACTGCAGGAGTCACCAGACTGGGATTGTGAAGCAGCCATTAGGAACGAAATAGAGTTTGTCGAAGTTTGCTTAAGAAACGTAGCAGAGAAGCAAGAAGATGAACAGTAATATTGCAAGAGAGAAGCGCGAAACAATGAGACGTGATTTAGTGGTGCAATGAAATGGCGTGTATTTAGGGGTTATAAGGGTTTGCAAACATTGCACCTTTTCAGGCTATGGAAGAAAACAATGATTGAAATTCTTGAAAATTTCGAATGTTACTGGGAAACACAAAGTGAATATTGCAAAAAAATAATAATTGGTATTAATTCTACCATATTGGGGGTAATTGTTGACACACAAAAAGTTCAGCCCAAATCAAATAGCCTAAGGAATGAAGCCCAATTGGAGGATCCCCAAATCAGATAGCCCAAAGAACGGCCCAATCAGGCAATTCAGGATAAAGGCCCAAATAGGGAAGCCCATGAACGTGGTAATACCATCGTCCAAGCTTGCAAGTCATCCAAGATTTGAGGGAATGGATTGCCATGCAGTCGCACAAAGCTGTGACCCTATTCTCGCCCAAACCTTCGAGTCGTCCAGGATCTTGGCAAACATAAGATGTTATGGTTACCCAAAGGTGCGGTTAATGAAGCAGTTATTGAGTAGCCCTATCACGTTCCATGATTCAAGGAATTCAATTGAAGACGGTTGAACGACAAAAAGTAATGGCAACAGTTAGAGAAGGCAGTTCCACGACAAGTTGGCCACTATGAAGAAAGTGGGCAGTTATAGAGCGATCGAACAGTTTTTAAGTGGTTGATTACAAAGAGATCATCCAGGGAGTATAAAAGGAAGAAAAGACATAGAGCAAGACGATCCCAAATCAAACACTCTCAAACAGAGAATATGTAACTTTCAATTTCTTAGTTTAGAATTTAAACACTTCTTTTCAGTAACTCGTGTGCTTGCGCCCCTTGGAGGCATTATGTTTTATTTTTCCAATTGTAAAGTCATCGCCAATAAAAACACTCCTTTTTGGGACTTTGTCTTAAGAGGTTTGTCCCTTACACAATCGTCTGATCCCTTTTTAATTGTTAGCGACTAACCCGCGCGAAACAAAAATATGATCAAGTTTGATTTTGAGATGAAAATGAAGTTTAAAAGTATGCAAAGAAATTATAGAAGAAAGTAGAGAGAACAAATGATATCTGTATCATTTCACATCTTCAATCAAAGAAAAACATATATTTATATATAAGTTCTTCTTACAAGTTACAACCATTCCCAAAGGTTACAAAATCATAGGTGTCTTTTAGATTTCAACTTCGTCAATTATAACTGAAAATAATCGAATAAAACCAGTTAAAAATAGTAGGGGACCAAAAAGACACATTCGGTGTTGCTTGGCAGCGCATCTGCGCTGGACCGCTTGTGGACTAGCTTTGTTCGAGCTGGTCAGATTTTGGGCAATTCCTTCATTTCTCATCCTTGTTATCTTGACCTCATGCACTTTGAGTAGTATTTTCATCTTTTATTTAATGTACAATGTCTACAAGACATCTACATGACGAACAAGAGGTGTCAACAAGGTCGGTCCACCCAGGCACAAGTTGGCTGGTTCTAAACTTTTTCAAATTTCATTTGTAGAACTTTAAAGTTTTTCAAGCTACCACTGGAAAATTTTTAAATGTTTCTTAGTTTTCATTAAACTAAAAAATTCTGGTGTTATCATCGAACTTACCAAAAATGTCATCTCATTTGTTACTCTTTCACTCGTCGTTTTGAAAGTTTAGGAACTTGATGAAACTAGCAAAATATTATCCTTTTGTCATAAAGTCCGTAAATTTTTAAATCGATAATTGATCAAATGACCAATGAGATAACATTTTTGTAAATTCAGTGACAACAACAACAACAACAACAACAACTACTACTACTACTACTACTACTACTAAAGCTCAAAGGAAATTGAGATATATTTGGAAAAGTTCATAGACAACTCAATAAAATCAATAGAAATTGAGAAACATTCAGAAAAGTTTAGTGGTAACTAAACTATTACAATGGTTTTACAATAACTATGGACGATGTATCTATAAAATGCTTGGTATGACAAATTAAACATATAACGAACAAAATAAAAGCAAAAATGCTAAAATTGGATTCATTGTAGTGAAGAGTAATGTCATGTACCAAACATCCCAAAACTATGTGACTCCCCACAACCTATTGACTTTTTCAACTTTTCCACTTTCTGAAAATGGCTCTTTTTTTTTTCTTTTAAATTTCAGTTCCACATACAATTAATAACCGATTTCTTAGAATACCAACCAATCAAGTCCTATTCTCCATTTTCAATGCAAATATGTATTTTGTTCGAATTTTTTTTTAAATTATTGGGACCACACATGTACATGATTAAAGTGTGCGCTGCTATCTTATAGTTTTAGTCCATTAAAGTGATCCAATGAATTTAATTTTGGACTAATGGATATCAATTATTATGGGATTAAAATGTAGAGGCCGGATAGTTGTTTTAAATTGATAAGGGGCCAATTTAAAATAAATAAAAGATGATAACTGCCTAGCAGTTATTTATCATGGGGTCATGGTCCCCAATTGATGTGATTTTCTCATAACCTCTGCATCCCCATCAACAGATAGTTTTTCAAGAATTCAAAAGGAAAATCACAAATCAATTGGAAGATTGTAACCCGTTCAAAATCAATTAAAATTATGGATCAAGGTACGCTTCCGCTTTCATTTTGTTCTCTTTGATTCAACGTGGATAAATTTATGAAAGGATTAGAATTGGATTATTAGTTCCTCTCAAATCTGGAAATCTGGATTTAAAATCTATCAAGTGGTATCAGAGCTACTCCATTGTTGAATCTTCGAGAAATAAGGGTTTTTTTTTATAAATTCTGAAATTTTTTGGTTATGTGATCTGCTTTCATGTTATTATTAAGAATCTGGCATGAAAATTTGGACCAACTCTATGAGAAATAAGGTGATGCACTTTCCTACTTAAACTCTCTGAAAAATCGAATTTACTTGCATATGTTGGTCAGTGATGTTATGCCATGAAATCAAATTATGGGTTGTGATTTTACAGTTCTTATTTTTGGCTTATATGAATGGTTCAAGTTTTGGAACATGGATAAAAATATAGAACCAGTTTGTTTGGAATCCTCAACTGTAATTCCTACATCCTATGGTGAATTTGAGTTTTCGGTTTGCTTTCACACGGGAATAACATTTGGATTTTGAGAAATTGCTAGGTTGCTGTGTATAAAAAAAAAAAAATTCGATTTGCTGCCTAGCAGCGACACAGCGATCTGCTGCTGCCTGTGGCGCCGGTGCAAGGCTGCGCCGACACTGTAGTAGGAGAAAGAGAATTAAAAAAAAAATTCGGTTCTGGGTGAATTTTGGGGACGGGGGCTTCAGGTGCAATTTGGGTAATTTTGAGGACCTGCTTGCAATTATTAATTAGGTTAAAAATTTAAGGATTCAGCCCCTGTAATTTAGAATTCATCCAATTGGGTCTTTTAAGTTATGGGTTTAATAATTCAGCCCCCTAAGTTAGAAAATTAATTAATTTGGGCCATTTAACTTCTGAAATTTTCAATTAAAGCCCTCAATGTTCATAATTAATTAAAATTGGCCCCTAAAGTTTCAAATTTTTTAAAATTTTAACCCCTAAAGTATTGAATTATTAACCCTAAGGTCCCTAAAGTTTCCATAGGCATCTATTGATGCAAATTGGGGTTTCTCTTTCTCAAATTTC
>NW_019265634.1:16535-22218 GCF_002742605.1 Olea europaea var. sylvestris
AGGAGTCACCAGACTGGGATTGTGAAGCAGCCATTAGGAACGAAATAGAGTTTGTCGAAGTTTGCTTAAGAAACGTAGCAGAGAAGCAAGAAGATGAACAGTAATATTGCAAGAGAGAAGCGCGAAACAATGAGACGTGATTTAGTGGTGCAATGAAATGGCGTGTATTTAGGGGTTATAAGGGTTTGCAAACATTGCACCTTTTCAGGCTATGGAAGAAAACAATGATTGAAATTCTTGAAAATTTCGAATGTTACTGGGAAACACAAAGTGAATATTGCAAAAAAATAATAATTGATATTAATTCTACCATATTGGGGGTAATTGTTGACACACAAAAAGTTCAGCCCAAATCAAATAGCCTAAGGAATGAAGCCCAATTGGAGGATCCCCAAATCAGATAGCCCAAAGAACGGCCCAATCAGGCAATTCAGGATAAAGGCCCAAATAGGGAAGCCCATGAACGTGGTAATACCATCGTCCAAGCTTGCAAGTCATCCAAGATTTGAGGGAATGGATTGCCATGCAGTCGCACAAAGCTGTGACCCTATTCTCGCCCAAACCTTCGAGTCGTCCAGGATCTTGGCAAACATAAGATGTTATGGTTACCCAAAGGTGCGGTTAATGAAGCAGTTATTGAGTAGCCCTATCACGTTCCATGATTCAAGGAATTCAATTGAAGACGGTTGAACGACAAAAAGTAATGGCAACAGTTAGAGAAGGCAGTTCCACGACAAGTTGGCCACTATGAAGAAAGTGGGCAGTTATAGAGCGATCGAACAGTTTTTAAGTGGTTGATTACAAAGAGATCATCCAGGGAGTATAAAAGGAAGAAAAGACATAGAGCAAGACGATCCCAAATCAAACACTCTCAAACAGAGAATATGTAACTTTCAATTTCTTAGTTTAGAATTTAAACACTTCTTTTCAGTAACTCGTGTGCTTGCGCCCCTTGGAGGCATTATGTTTTATTTTTCCAATTGTAAAGTCATCGCCAATAAAAACACTCCTTTTTGGGACTTTGTCTTAAGAGGTTTGTCCCTTACACAATCGTCTGATCCCTTTTTAATTGTTAGCGACTAACCCGCGCGAAACAAAAATATGATCAAGTTTGATTTTGAGATGAAAATGAAGTTTAAAAGTATGCAAAGAAATTATAGAAGAAAGTAGAGAGAACAAATGATATCTGTATCATTTCACATCTTCAATCAAAGAAAAACATATATTTATATATAAGTTCTTCTTACAAGTTACAACCATTCCCAAAGGTTACAAAATCATAGGTGTCTTTTAGATTTCAACTTCGTCAATTATAACTGAAAATAATCGAATAAAACCAGTTAAAAATAGTAGGGGACCAAAAAGACACATTCGGTGATGCTTGGCAGCGCATCTGCGCTGGACCGCTTGTGGACTAGCTTTGTTCGAGCTGGTCAGATTTTGGGCAATTCCTTCATTTCTCATCCTTGTTATCTTGACCTCATGCACTTTGAGTAGTATTTTCATCTTTTATTTAATGTACAATGTCTACAAGACATCTACATGACGAACAAGAGGTGTCAACAAGGTCGGTCCACCCAGGCACAAGTTGGCTGGTTCTAAACTTTTTCAAATTTCATTTGTAGAACTTTAAAGTTTTTCAAGCTACCACTGGAAAATTTTTAAATGTTTCTTAGTTTTCATTAAACTAAAAAATTCTGGTGTTATCATCGAACTTACCAAAAATGTCATCTCATTTGTTACTCTTTCACTCGTCGTTTTGAAAGTTTAGGAACTTGATGAAACTAGCAAAATATTATCCTTTTGTCATAAAGTCCGTAAATTTTTAAATCGATAATTGATCAAATGACCAATGAGATAACATTTTTGTAAATTCAGTGACAACAAATAATAACAACAACAACAACAACAACAACAACAACTACTACTACTACTACTACTACTACTACTAAAGCTCAAAGGAAATTGAGATATATTTGGAAAAGTTCATAGACAACTCAATAAAATCAATAGAAATTGAGAAACATTCAGAAAAGTTTAGTGGTAACTAAACTATTACAATGGTTTTACAATAACTATGGACGATGTATCTATAAAATGCTTGGTATGACAAATTAAACATATAACGAACAAAATAAAAGCAAAAATGCTAAAATTGGATTCATTGTAGTGAAGAGTAATGTCATGTACCAAACATCCCAAAACTATGTGACTCCCCACAACCTATTGACTTTTTCAACTTTTCCACTTTCTGAAAATGGCTCTTTTTTTTTTCTTTTAAATTTCAGTTCCACATACAATTAATAACCGATTTCTTAGAATACCAACCAATCAAGTCCTATTCTCCATTTTCAATGCAAATATGTATTTTGTTCGAATTTTTTTTTAAATTATTGGGACCACACATGTACATGATTAAAGTGTGCGCTGCTATCTTATAGTTTTAGTCCATTAAAGTGATCCAATGAATTTAATTTTGGACTAATGGATATCAATTATTATGGGATTAAAATGTAGAGGCCGGATAGTTGTTTTAAATTGATAAGGGGCCAATTTAAAATAAATAAAAGATGATAACTGCCTAGCAGTTATTTATCATGGGGTCATGGTCCCCAATTGATGTGATTTTCTCATAACCTCTGCATCCCCATCAACAGATAGTTTTTCAAGAATTCAAAAGGAAAATCACAAATCAATTGGAAGATTGTAACCCGTTCAAAATCAATTAAAATTATGGATCAAGGTACGCTTCCGCTTTCATTTTGTTCTCTTTGATTCAACGTGGATAAATTTATGAAAGGATTAGAATTGGATTATTAGTTCCTCTCAAATCTGGAAATCTGGATTTAAAATCTATCAAGTGGTATCAGAGCTACTCCATTGTTGAATCTTCGAGAAATAAGGGTTTTTTTTTATAAATTCTGAAATTTTTTGGTTATGTGATCTGCTTTCATGTTATTATTAAGAATCTGGCATGAAAATTTGGACCAACTCTATGAGAAATAAGGTGATGCACTTTCCTACTTAAACTCTCTGAAAAATCGAATTTACTTGCATATGTTGGTCAGTGATGTTATGCCATGAAATCAAATTATGGGTTGTGATTTTACAGTTCTTATTTTTGGCTTATATGAATGGTTCAAGTTTTGGAACATGGATAAAAATATAGAACCAGTTTGTTTGGAATCCTCAACTGTAATTCCTACATCCTATGGTGAATTTGAGTTTTCGGTTTGCTTTCACACGGGAATAACATTTGGATTTTGAGAAATTGCTAGGTTGCTGTGTATAAAAAAAAAATTCGATTTTGCTGCCAAGCAGCAACGCAACGATTTGTGTTGGTGGCGCCGGCGCCACAGGCAGTAGCACGCCGGCGCAAGGCTGCACCAGCGCTGTAGCAGAGAAAGAGAATAAAAAAAAAAATTCGGGTCTGGGTGAATTTTGGGGACGGGGGCTTCAGGTGCAATTTGGGTAATTTTGAGGACCTGCTTGCAATTATTAATTAGGTTAAAAATTTAAGGATTCAGCCCCTGTAATTTAGAATTCATCCAATTGGGTCTTTTAAGTTATGGGTTTAATAATTCAGCCCCCTAAGTTAGAAAATTAATTAATTTGGGCCATTTAACTTCTGAAATTTTCAATTAAAGCCCTCAATGTTCATAATTAATTAAAATTGGCCCCTAAAGTTTCAAATTTTTTAAAATTTTAACCCCTAAAGTATTGAATTATTAACCCTAAGGTCCCTAAAGTTTCCATAGGCATCTATTGATGCAAATTGGGGTTTCTCTTTCTCAAATTTCTGTACTAATACTTCTTTAAAAGCTACTAATTAAAGTTCAATTAATTGGGACAATCTAATTCAAAATTTTGGTAATCATTTATAAAAGGTTAAGGTTGCCTAGCATTTTAAATAAACTAATTGAAACAATATATCACCAAAGTGACCTCTTTTGTGTAGATCGGTTTGTTTAGGATGCTTGGATGTTGTGTGTGTGTCTTTTCATGCGGAAATTAGCCGACCCAAAGGAAGTTTAATATGTGGCCGAATTACATACACACTTGTGGTGATGAATGTGTGACAATTATATGGTTTCTATGTGAATAATAAATCAATCCAAAGATGGGTTTATTATTTGACAGGAGTTATTGTCAATGTTTGATTACTACACTGAGAGTACCACTTGCAATTAATATTATTGTCCAAAGACTTGATGTTGATGTTGCACGAGGTATCTTGAGATGGGATTTACCATTATTTGAATTTATCAATTATTAAATGTGGATATTAAATCGAGCATAATTAATCTTTTTTTTTTATTTTGTTCTCTCTATAGCTAGCTCATGTGTTACTATATCTGCCAATATTAACTCTATTCCCTTACTTAATCGGACAAACTTCAAGGATTGGAAGGAGAACTATTGATTGTTCTTGGCTGCATGGATCTAGACTTTGCTCTTCGGACCGAGCAACCCACTCCTCTTACGGAAGAAAGTTCACCTGATGAAAAGAGGAACTTTGAGAAATGGGATCGCTCAAATCGCATGAGTCTAATGATCATTAAGTGCGGCATTCCGGAAGCCTTTAGAGGTGCAGATACTGAAGAGGTATCTAATGCCAAGGAGTTCCTTACTGAAATTGAGAAGCGTTTTGCGAAAAATGATAAGGCTGAAACAAGCACTCTTTTGCAGAGCTTGATTTCAATGAAGTATAGAGGCAAGGGGAACATAAGGGAGTACATCATGGAGATGTCTCACGTTGCTTCAAAACTTAAGGGACTAAAGCTCGTGCTGTTTGATGACTTGCTAGTCCATTTGGTATTGATCTCACTTCCTGCACATTTCAGTCAATTTAAGGTCAGTTATAACTGCCAGAAGGAGAAATGGTCTCTAAATGAGCTCATTTCATATTGTGTGCTAGAGGAAGAAAGGTTGAAGCAAGAAAGGACTGAAAGTGCTCACTTGGCAAGCACTTCTAAGGATAAGGGCAAGAAAAAGAGGAAGTTATATGAAGCTACTTAGAAGCACAAAAGAAAAAAAAGGAAGACAAAGGAACTTGTTTCTTTTGCAACAAAACTGGACATGTGAAGAAGGATTGTGCCAAATATCGCGATTGGCGTGCAAAGAAAGGTACACTTCTTACTTTGGTCTGTTCTGAGGATAATTTAGCTTCAGTACCTAGAAACACTTGGTGGATAGATTCTGGTGCTACTACTCATATAAGTATTTCTATCCAAGACTGCCTGAACTACCGAAAGACAAGTGATGATGAAAGATACATCTACGTAGATGATGGCAAATCGGTGGAAGTTGATGTAATAGGCACTTTTAGGTTGTTATTAAGAACTGGTTATTATTTGGATTTGAAAGACACTTTCGTTGTACCGTCTTTTAGATGGAATTTAATTTCTGTTTGTTCGTTGGACAAATTAGTTTATTGTTGTTCATTTGGAAACAATCAGTTTAGTCTTTTGTTAAATTCAAATATTATTGGTACTGGTTCGTTATCTACATATGATAACCTATATTTACTTGATATTATTGCATCATATAATGAAACCTTGCATGTGGAATCACGTGGTACTAAATGCAAATTAAAGAAAGAAAATTCATCAAAATTATGGCACAAACGCTTAGGTCACATATCAAAAGCTAGAGTTGAACGACTTGTGTCAGATGGTGTTTT
>NW_019265634.1:22924-36218 GCF_002742605.1 Olea europaea var. sylvestris
CCATCAGGCCATGCAGGGTTCTAACTCTTGACAATGGATTGATGCCATGAATGAGGAGTATAAGTCTATGCAAGACAATAAAGTTTGGAATCTTGTCCCATTACCAGAAGGTGCGAAGCCCATCGGTTGCAAATGAATTTTTAAAACCAAAAGGGATTCGAATGATAATGTGGAAAGATATAAGGCTCGTCTTGTGGTTAAAGGCTTTAACAAAAGGAAGGCATCGACTTCAAAGAGACTTTCTCTTCAGTTTCAACGAAAGACTCTTTCAGGATAATTATGGCACTTGTTGCACATTTTGACCTTGAGTTACATTAGATGGATGTTAAGATGGCGTTTCTCAATGGCGACATTGACGAGACGATCTATATGGTGCAACCAGAAAACTTTGTGTCCGGAGACCCGAAGAATATGGTTCGCAAATTAAAGAAATCCATCTATAGGCTCAAACAAGCTTCCCATCAATGGTACCACAAATTTCATCAAGTAATTATCTCATTTGGTTTTGAGATAAATGTTGTTGATGATTGTGTGTATCACAAGTTCAGTGGGAGTAAGCATATTTTCTTGATTTTGTATGTTGATGACATACTGCTTGCCACTAATGATATAGGCATGTTGCACAAAACCAAGAGATTTCTGTCAAGGAATTTTGAGATGAAAGATCTTGGTGACGCCTCTTTTGTATTAGGGATTCAGATATATCGGGATCACTCTCGAGGTATTCTTAGATTGTCACAAAAGAGCTATATCGATAAAGTACTTAAGAGGTTTGGCATGCAATACTGCAAACCAGGTGACACCCCTGTTGCTAAGGGAGACAAATTTAGTCTCAAACAATGCCCGCAAAATAACTTTGAAGTTAAGGAAATGCAGAAGATTTTCTATGCATCAGCTATTGGAAGTCTAATGTATGCTCCAGTTTGTACACGTCCAGACATAGCATTTATTGTTGGAATGCTAGGTAGATATTTAAGCAATCCTGGAATTGATCATTGGAAAGCAGCCAAGAGGATTATGAGGTATTTAAAGAGAACAAAGGATTACATGCTCACATATAACAGATCGGATCAGTTAGAGATAACAGGGTACTCCGATTCTGATTTTGCTGGTTGCCAAGACAGCAGAAGATCCACATCAGGTTATATCTATCTGCTAGCTGGAGGAGCTGTTTCCTGAAGGAGTGCCAAATAGACACTCATAGCTTCTTCTACCATGGCTGCAGAGTTTGTAGCATGCTATGAGGCATCTAACCAAGGAATATGACTACGAAACTTTGTCACTGGAATGCGCATTCTGAACCGCATAGAAAGACCACTAAAATTATATTGTGACAATAACTCGACAGTTCTGTATTCCAACAATAACAGGAGCACATCTAAGTCAAAACACATTGACATTAAATTCCTGGTTGTAAAGGAAAAGTACAAAGTGGACAAATTTCCATAGAGCACATTGGAACGAACTCCATGATTGCGGATCCGCTTACTAAGGGATTGCCACCCAAGATCTTTCATGAGCACACTGCTCATATGGGTGTCAGATTTATTGAGGATATCGTGTTTTAGTGGGAGTTTATATTCTTATTGCTTTATGTTTAATTGGAAACATTTGTATATTTGGATATTTTCTGTACAGAAATAAAGTATTCAGTTTATTTCACTCTGTTATTATATTCAGTATTGATCTCACTTAAGATATAAGGTTGGACCAGTTGGAAATAGACATGTTTGGATCACATAACATGTAATCTTCATGCTACACTCCCATGATTGATCTATGTCATTTGGTTGTATGGGTGTACGTGACCATTGATGGATTTAGTCACGTTAAGTGTGACGAAAATCACTTTGATCCTACATCTATATGACTAATGGACGAGATTGTTTACAAATACTCTTAATTATGATAGCAAATTTTGAGCTCATAAGGTTGTGCACATTTAAAAGATTACATGTATGGCCCAGTGGGAGATTGTTGGAAAAAAAATTTAATTATTGGGGCCACATGTATATGATTAAAGTGTGCGTTACTATCTTATAGTTTTAGTCCATTAAAGTGATCCAATGAATTTAATTTTGGATTAATGGGTATCAATTATTATGGGATTAAAGTGTAGAGGCCGGGTAGTTGTTTTAAATTGATGAGGGGCCAATTTAAAACAAATAAAAGATAATAACTGCCTAGTAGTTATTTATCATGGGGTCATGGTCCCCAATTAACGTGATTTTCTCATAACCTCTGCATCCCCATCAACAGAGAGTTTTTCAAGAATTCAAAAGGAAAATCACTAATCAATTGGAAGATTGTAACCCGTTCAAAATCAATTACAATTATGGATCAAGGTACGCTTCCGCTTTCATTTTGTTCTCTTTGACTCAACGTGGATAAATTTATGAAAGGATTAAAATTGGACTATTAGTTCCTTTCAAATCTGGAAATCTGGATTTAAAATCTATCATATTTGTCCATGCAACAACATTAAAACAAACAACAAAGTAGACTTTATATATACTGGTGAATTCTGTGTCACTCCTTTCCATCAGATGGTGCTAAAATTTAATACTTTATCGAAAATTTAAATTATATAATTAACTTTGTTGATATGGACAAGTAGTTCTTCCTCAATCACAAGCTTAAATTGTAATGTCGACTATCTCTAAATTATTCTTTGACCAAACAACTGTATGTGTCAAGAAAACAGACAAATGGCAACCCAAAAAAATGAGAAAAAGGGGAAAAAAATTGAAGTTATTAGATAACGAACATATTTCTTAATTAAGGGTCTATTTCATGAAGATTTTTTAAAATAGATTTTGAAGAATATGCGATTAAAAAGTAGAAAAATGTTATGAATTCATATGCAAAATTATTTCATTGAGAGAGTAGTTGAAAATGAATTTGATGAAAAATAAATAAAGAATACCAAATTTGACAACAATTATTTGGAAAATATTTTTTCTACATACTTGTTTTCAATCACACATTTACACAATAAATTATTCTGCACATAAATTCAAAATTTTTCCCTACTTTTTAAAGATAAGTTCTCCTAAAAATTACTATTCAAAACAATGTTTTTTCCCAAATAATGATTGTTAAACAGGTGCTATATACCAAACATGAACTAAATGTAGTCCTCAACAGTCAGAAGCAAGAAACTTTAATAAAATTTATATGGCATTAAATCACTAACAGTTTTGTCTAACGGCTAATTAAATTATTAATTATATGCAAGGCCGTGTAGCATACTGCGAGTAAATAAGTGCTGGGGACCTGGGGTGACTTTCAAAGGTGTCATCGACAAATTGTGGTTATGATATTAGGAAGAGTGCTTAATGCATAGTTGGACATTAATGGTTAGCCGTCAGTCCATGGCCTTCTTTAAGGGTTTAAACATATGGAGTGTGTTAGGGAGGTGGAGTTGTTGGAGATATGGGAATAAAAATTCTCTGTCAACTAGAGATGGAGATGGTCTTACAGGTTATCTGAGACCTTCTTTCCATAATGAACTTAATGTGTAGGGGTAGCAAATGATTCAGACCACTTACGAGAACCATGGCTGGCTCATAAAAGCCCGTTCTGGCCCCTGGTTTGGCTCGTGGCTCGTCTTTGAATGAGCCATGGCCCAGGCCGAGCCCTATTGTTCGGCAACAGCCGTCAATGGACCCAGGAAAAAGGCATTAAACATTCTGAATTTTTCAGAAAGTTCAATAAATCAGAACGTTCAAAAAAGTAAAGATTCATTCTCATTTTCCTCTATAAATATTCACAAATAATAATTCCATTCTTCATGTTCAATTCTTGTTAAGCAATTATATTCTTTAGTTCTTATTTAGTATTACTTTATAAATATTATATTCACTATGAACATTCTAAAATATTTTGCTCTATGAATATTCTAATTCAGTATGAATATTCAATCAATTTTTTCTATCTTAAGTTCTTGTGGAATTCACTAATGATGAGGGCAAACAATTTTTCAGTAGTCGAGCAATCCACTCAGTTAACAGTTTCTCCAAAAATTTGGGTGCAAATACGAACAGTCAAAATAATATTGATGATATCGAAGTGGAGGATGTCGAGGAGAAGAAATGTTGGAAACTGAAAAAGCTGAAAAAGAAACATCAAAGGCTTGACGACATATGACACAGAAAAAGTTGGTGTAAAATGGAGTGAATATTTGGAAAGCATTTTTCAATTACTGTAATAAGGCTTAAAGTTAGAACTCAGTTCAAGCACGTACCGCTTGAGTAGGCATCGGTGAAAATGTGAACCAAACATAGGGATGGTATCAACACAAGGCAGGCTCAACTTGTGTTTAGTACTCAAAATGACAGTGCTTCTATTTCGGGTCTTTCAAGCTGGATTTATTCACAAAAGAAAGTGCGAAGGTATATATACATAGCTACTTAGCATAGTAGATTCGCCTCACTTTATTGGGCTTATATAATGCTATCTCTAACCCAAGTATCAGCTTTTTTGGAGAAACACACTTTGTTCTGATAGTATAAAAATATTTTATAGAAAAGCAAGTGTTGTTTCATATTTGAAAACTTTTAATGGTGTCATATTGTTTACATCTGATTTGTGGATCAGTTTTAACAAAAAATGTTACATTGCTACAATAGCACATTACATTGATAGAATGTCCATTATGCATAAAATGACTATTGGATTGATAGAATATTCGCATTATGCCAATAATATATTCTTACTTTTAAAGCCATCATAAAAGAATGCGGTACTGGTTCGTAGTTTACTTTCAACATTGCTCATGTGAATAAACTTGTCGCTGAACGTAGGCCTAAATTAGTGCTATACTTTTTCGTACACTCTGTGTTTGTCATGTTTTTAATTTGATTGTGTAAAACAACAATTATAAAAAAGTTTGACAAGCACTCGTAAACAAGTATTTAGTAGTGTGTATGCTGAACATGGCTTAGCATAAAGAACGTTTGAAACTGATCTTATCATAGATGGAACTCTACTTATGTTTCATTCTTGTCAAAACTATGAAAAAGTTATTTCATTATATTATAATGAGAGGCAAATGAATGGCTTTGAATATAACTTAGATGATAGTGACAGAGATATTGCATTTTATATTAAAAAATTCAAGACTTTTTTTTCAATGCCACAAATGTATGCAATGATGTTTACTATCCCACTTCTCTACTTGTTTTACGACATTTTTCAGCATTGCAAAATTTTTTAATAAACATATGTGTTAGCCAATTTTCAAAGTAATAATATATACTATACTATGCAGGTAAAATTTCGAAAATATTGAAAGGAGTTGTCCCCTCTATTTCTTTTAGCCATGGTGATTGACCCTCAATTAAAATGAGTGAGCACTAAAGTAATATAGAGGCGATTTCACAAAATTTGAGTATGGGATCCTCACTTTCATATTCGATCAGTAGAAAATTATTTATTCCAATTGTATGACCATTATGCTGCAAGAGAAGGTCAAAACAGTTCTATCCCCAAGTTCAAAATTCAGAAAGATGGTCGACGTATTCACATGAATTCTGGGATTATTTAAATTCCAGTACAAATATTACCTCATTTAGTTATGTTTACTCCCTATCTAAAACTGTAGCTCCATTGGTACAAATCTTGATATACCCCCATGAGTTATCTAAGTATTTCCTTGTGGATGTTCGTAGTGTTTTAGCACAAAAATAAATAGAGAATTTTGATATGGTAAAGGTGTAACAAATGACAACATCCAGTTGTATTAAAGATTGCACTGTGGTTTACTAACCCCTTCACTGTCTACAGTATCATTGAAGGCTACATTTAGTTTAAGTGGAAGGATGTTATCAAAAGAGTTGTTCAAGGCAAAAAGAAGATATATTGAAGACTTATAGTGTGCTCCAAGGACTTGGTGACGCCGGATAGGATAGCGATTACCGAGTAGGCTTGCAACAACAGGGAAGAGTACAAATGAAAATGCCCAAAGACACAGATTATTCTCTGAGAAATCAATTCAACTTTATTAAACTTCATAATAATGAAAAATAACCCACAAGCCAGGTTATATAGCTGAGAAAATTTCAAATTATCGAAATTTTACCAAAAATAGCAAAATCCCAATAATCATACAAAATAAAATACATAATAAAAGAAATATTTTGCCAAAAATTTGGCTCAAATTGAGTTCGCAATCATCTCGAAAAAGGCAACTAAAATATTACCATAAATGGAAAAAAAAGTAACTAAAAATGAAAATTCGAAAGGGAAAACAATGGATTTTGGCCTTGAAATTAATTCCCACGAGCATAGCTAGTTGACCACGATGTGCGTGCCGAAAAGAGCTTTCCAAATTGGGGCCCTAATTGCCGTAGCCAAAGTTATGTCTAAATTACCAAAAGATATTCAAAATTGCCTCAATTAAAAAAAATTCACGATCACTTGCTATCTTTGTGTCAATCTGCCAACTCATGATATCTTAGCTCCATCAATGTGCTATCTGACAATTCGGCATCACTTGACTCAGAACCTCCTGCATCACTTGGAATGAGGAGAATTACGTGTTCTAGATAAAGTTGACAGATAACTATATGACGAGATGCAAAACACAAGATAATAAAAATGTAAGTTTTAGTTTCTTTATTTAATTATGTACTTTTTTGTTAATTTCAAAACAAAGTAGTATACGTAATATTTTATTCGTGCATGATTTTAATTCCATTTACGTTTAATTCAGCTCTCAGCCTAGAAAAGAAAGAGAGTTGTAACTTGTAATTTGTTAGGTGCCATGTTAAACATTTTTACTTTTTGCTAATACGCCGCTTTGTATTAAATTATTATTTAATTCTAGTTAATTATTTTTTTAAAGAAAATTTTCAAACTTAAAAAGAAAAAAAAAACCAAAAGCTTACGAGCGGGGCTTGGCCTCACTCGTTGCCACCATTACTAATATAGTCATAAAAAGCTTTATTTAGACATGTTCAAAGGTCTCTATTCACTTGTCTTTGAAGATAAGTTATCAAATAAAATAGGAAGGCAAATTGGACCCTGATTACACTCAAAGTATAACGCGATGATTGTAGTATAGTCTTGTGTTGTCGATTCCATAGGGAAATGGGAAATGCTCAAAGCTCAATGGTTTTGGGAATTATGTGAAACTAGTTTATCAATTTGGAATGAAATTTAAATATCAATATGTGAAATTAGTGAAGCATTGGAATTCCCTCAATTGGGTTGAATCGATCAATATCAACAATTCATGTATTATTACTTAATTAGAGGTTTTCTTCCCAACTCTCTAATCGGAAGATTTAATAGTAAAGATCACTTTAATTCCAAATGTAATTCTAAGATTTAGACTTTCTAACAGATTCCACAATTGTTATTGGACCAAGATCAAAAGTAACCATATACTTCAAGCATAAGATCATAAATAACCCACTAATAACATGAATGAAATTGCAACTCAATAAATATTTTGATCAAACAATAGAAAAAACATGATTGAATCTATGAAAGATCTAATAAAAATTAAACCAATTTCAAAATCAATTCATAAGGAGAAAGTCTAAAATCTAGAATTGTTTGACTAAAATACCAAATTACATGAGCAATTGATGGGATTTCTCCAAATCCAATGAGTTCCTTCCAAGCTTCACCAAGGATTTTAATTTTTCATGGAACTCTTGAACCAAAAACCAAAGAAAATTGATGTGAGGATCAAGAGAGGGGTTCTCTATCCAGTCTAGGGCTTAAAACCGTGTGCTAAGTTGTTTTCAAAAGAGGTTGAACCGAATAAGGAAACTAAATTTTCGGCTAGAATATTCTTTGCGACTACTGTCAGTATTTTGATCATAACTTTCTCTTCCGATGTTCAATTAAGGTAATTTAAAGTGCATTGGAAAGCTAACACAAGGGACTACAATTATTCTAGAAAATAGCTTTTTCCAAATTCTGACGTTTACTGGGTCAAAAGTGAACTTCAATCTCCGGCTGAAAATTTGGAAAATCTTTATGCGGTTGGAATTTGATTTGTGAATATGTTATGGTCATATTTAATTTCTTTTGACTTCTAATTGCACCCAATGGACTCCTAACTTTCTCAAATCATCATTCCACTGCCCGTCTCATCTTTAGATTATTTTTAACTTGGTCCCTAAACTTTCACTTTCTTCGAGTTTGGTCCTTTTTCGCTCTTTTCTTCTAATTTCACATTTTCTACCAAAATGCAACTTGAATCAAAGTATAAGTATAATGGGTGCATTTGGTATCAAATAATCACACCAATGCAATAATAAAGAGGAAAAAATATTATATTTTACACTCTTATCACACCCCCAACTTACTTATTGCTAATCCTTAGCAATTCAATGCATAACAAGTAAACGAATGATTAGATTGTGATACAAGTGAAATTATTAAGTATCAATTTAACCACATGCCATGTACTTTTCAAACTCAACACCACAAGAAATTAACAATATTATGATCATCAAAATATCGAAAACACATGCCAAATGTGTGAGTGTGTGCCAAGCCATAACTATCTTACCACCAACCCTAACACATGCAACAATAAGTATGTCTCAAGCTGAAGGTTCAGCTCCATAATTCACGAGTATCAAAGTGTTTAGTGTGGGTTTCTCTTTGTGGAGGCTTAAATATTTATGAATAAGCAACAAACAAACATTAATCTTGTGATAAGCATACTTCCAAATGAGAATTCATCGAATTTTTACCACAACCATACTTGGGATCAAATCAGTCAATGTAAAGGGTTGTAATGCAGTTTGAGTTTAGCTATATGAAAGGAGAAATATAATGATTCAAAAACTTCCAAGTACATAGTCAAGTGTAGCATCAAGCTTCTCAATGGATCACATCAATGCATTCTTTATTACTTTAAACCCCAAAATCAATTAAAAAAAATCTTTTTTTTTTTTTTTGAATAACCTTCCCTTCTTCTTCTTTTAACATTTATGACTTCACTTGAGCACTTTTCAACTTTTGTCATCTTTTTGCTTCTTTTCTTCACAATTAAACCTCCAACACCTACTATACACTTGGAAGTGAAAAGGTGGGCAAACACATCTATAGGTCTTACTCCAAAGAAGAGGGAAAGGGATAGCACAGGTCCATGAAGAAAAATATTAGACGTGTGTGTATTGGCTCAAAGTGGCTACTAGGGGTTATAATCATGAAAGAAAATTGGCTTAAAATGTTAAAACTTAATCCTAAATTGACTGTCATCATTTTCCAAGTAATCAACCATCATACCACAAACCATGTAACATTATTCTCAAAAGAGTTTTCAATTCACAAAACCAATGAATGCTTATTACCATTTTTAATATATATAGCTCTCAATCCTCACCAATTCTCCCAAAAGAAAACTTGAGCAAGAGACTCTTCTAGCTACATGTGTTAAACCACTATCTTACCACAAGACTTGTGTGCACAAAAATGATTTAACAAGCGTCTCAACTCTAGACTCACATGAACAATATCAATTCCTAGTGGCATATTTTGTCATTCAAGAACATGAACCTGTAGCAAATAGAGACCTAAAGAAAAATTTAGACCAAAATTCCATGTAAATCATGCAATTCACAACAAAATTTAAGTTAAACTCTCCCTCCAACTAAACATTGAATTGTCCTTAATGCAAAAACATGTCTGCCAAATAAAGGTAAGGAAAGATGTCACCTGAGTGCCGAAGTGAATCACGTGAGCTGATATATAAGAAGCCTGAAAGTCTTAAATGGAAAAGGTGATGCAAAAAATGAAAATAAACTAAAGTACAGTGAATAATGCATGTGATGCAAATAAACCTAACAAATACATAAATAAGATAAAAGAAGAGAAAAGAACTCCCCTTGGGTTGCCTCCCAAGCAGCACCTTTGTTTATTGTCATTGGCTCGACCCAATGTTTGTTTCTTTAGCCTGGATCCGGCCAGGGCATTGTCAACACTCTTTGCATTGCATCAAGCTCGTGGAAATAATCTCTAGTGACGTTCCACAATCCTGTAAATCGTCAAAAGCAACACAAATATTAGCATATTTCCCATCATCATACCATGCTAGAATTTCAGAATTTAAAAGAAAAGAGTTAAAGGGTTGGGGTCAATAATTGCAAGTGCTTCCTCCTGAACGAGTGCATCAATCATGAATGTTTGATGACACTCGTCATCCTCCTCAGGTTGCTTCATGATGTGAAAGATGTTGACGTCCAGGGTCATGTTCCCAAATGATAGTTTCATTAGACCATTCTTGCAATTGATAAGAGCATTAACCGTGGCAAGAAAAGGTCTACCAAGAATTATAGGAATTTTGGAGTTAAAATTCACATCAACTTTTAGGTCCAAACTCAAGAAGTCAACAGGGTAGTAAAATTTGTCAACTTGTACCAACACATCCTCAACTACTCCCCTAGGCCTAATAGTCGATCGATCAGCTAATTGTAAACTTACTGATGTGCGTTTCATCTCTCCTAGCCCTAACGACAAGTAAATATCATACGGCATGATGTTGACATTAATCCCTAGATCAAGAAAGGCTTGTGAAATCTCATGGTTCCCGATGATGTAAGAGACAGTAGGACAATCAGTATCTTTATACTTTAGTGGGATCTTTTGCTCAATCACAGTACTCACATGTTCAGTTAAAGCAGTTTTTTTGACATAGTGTTTCCTCTTCACAGTGCACAAGTCTTTTAGGACTTTAGCATATGTGGGAACTTAGGAGATCACATGTAGGAGAGGTAGATTGATTTTTACTTATTTTACATGCTATGGGATTTCATTATGTTGGCTAACAGATTTTCAGGTAGGCTTGAGAGCTTGAGAGAGGCACTCTGGATGGATTTTTCACTACCTCCTCACTAGGGGTGCTCTCTTCTGAATTCTTAGGGACCTTTTCATTTTCCTTAGTTTTGAGAATTAGTTCTATGACCTTACCAGACCGAGTGCTTATGGCCTTTACTTCTCTAAGATTGCTTTCTCCTGACCCTGAAGTTTATGCCATATGTTGTCCCCTAGGGTTCAGTTGAGATTGTGCTAGAAATTTTTCCTGTGCTCCTACAGGTAAGGTATTAGTTAGTTTGGACATACGAGATTTTATTTCCTTGTTTCTTTAATAATTTGGGTGATCATAGTCTCAAATTTTTTGTTAGTCTTACTCTGTGCCTCTATAAATAAATGTAGAGTATCTTCTAAAGAGTTCCTAGAGGACGTGGGTTGATATGGAGGTGCAGTGTGAGCTTTATTTGGCTGGCCTTAAGATTTTCAGCTGAGATTGTGGTGATTCTGCCATCCCGGATTGTATGTTTCAGAAAAGGGAGGATAAAGCTTTTGGTACGTGCCTAAGGCATTGCAGTGTTCCTCATAAACATTCCTCATCTCAGCGTAGGTAATGCACCCTTGAGCTAGATAATCAGTTCCACTACAAACAAAACACGGTCCTAAAGATTCAATATGGGATATATTCTACGTAGGTTTTAAGTCCCTAGCACGTAAGCTTTTGAGTTCTTTAGTGAAGGCATCTACCTTGGCTCTAAGGTCATTCTCCTCCCTAAAATGATAAATGCATATGCTAGTGGTGTTTCCGATAGGTCGTGACCTATTAGTACTCTCAGTGGCACTAGGTCCAGTCCAAGTATGGGCTTTCTCGACTAAGTTATCTAAGTACTCTATAGCCTGATCGAGATCTTTTTGCAAAAATTCACCATTACACATCATTTCAACAAATTGATGCTCCCTAGGTAATAATCCCTTATAAAAATAACTCACACTACGCCAACTTTCATAACCATGGTGGGGCAGAGGGCTTGCAATTTTTTGTATCTTTCTCATGTTTGATATAAAGTTTCACTCTTTTCTGAGTAAAAGAAGAGATTTTCTTTTTCAATGTAGTTGTTTTGTGGTGGGGAAAGTATTTGCCAAAGAATACTTGGGTCATTTTAGCCCAAGTCCCAATCGAACGTGGTCGCGGTGAATACAACCAGCTTTTTGCTCGTTCCTTGAGTGAAAATGGGAAAAATTTTAGCCTGACTATATCTAAAGTACCATGTTGACTATGAAAGATTGTCGCCACCTCCTCAAACTCCATGATATGTACATATGGATTTTCGCTTTCAAGACCATGAAAATTGGGAAGAAGTTGAATCATTCCCGATTTTAGGTCCATAGTGGCATGTTAGGTGGAAACATGATGCATGACAGTGTAAATGTGCGTGTGGGATAGGGCACATCAGCATGCTCACTAGCAGACATTGTGTTATGTGATGTGGTGTTCGTGGCAATAGATTCAGTATCAAAGAGAGAGTTAGGAAGAGATTCAAATACTGGTTGAGGCCTTGCAATAAATCGCACTCGCTTGTCTAGAAGCATGTTCATAAGACATAAAAAAAATGAAACTAAATGAGAAATAACAAAAACTAAAAGAATGTAAAAAGGGACGAAGTCACCCTTTTGCTCGAGAATCCTTCGATTATTTGTACCGTCTCCTCGACAACAGCGTCAAAATTTGATTATGTCCAAAGTATAACACGGTGATTGTAGTATAGCCTTGGGGTGTCGATTTCACAGGGAGATGGGAAATACTCAAAGGATCAGAAGCTTAACGGTTTCGGGAATTATGTGAAACTAGTTTATCAATTTGGAATGAAATTTAAATATCAATATGTGAAATTAGTGAAGCATTGGAATCCCTCAATTGGGTTGGATCGATCAAAATCAACAATTCATGTATTATTACTCAATTAGGGGTTTTCTTCCCAACTCTCTAATCGGAAGATTTGACAGTAAAGATCACTTTAGTTCTAATTGTAATTCTAAAATTTAGACTTTCTAACACATTCTCACAATTGTTATTGGAGTAAGATCAAAAGTAACCATATAATTCAAGCATAAAATCATAAATAACCCACCAATAACATGAATGAAATTGCAACTCAATAAATATTTCAATCAAACAATAGAAAAAACATGATTGAATCTATGAAAGATCTAATAAAAATTAAAACAATTTAAAATCAATTCATAAGGGAAAAGTCTAAAATGTAGAATTGTTTGACAATAAAATATCAAATTACATGAGCAATTGATGTGATTTCCCCAAATCCAATGAGTTCCTTCTAAGCTTCACCAAGGGTTTTAGTTTTTCATGGAACTCTTTAGCCAAAAACCAAAGGAAATTGATGTGAGGATCAAGAAAGTCATTCTCTATCTAGTCTAGGGCTTAAAAACGTGTGCCAAGTTGTTTTCAAAAGAGGTTGAACCGAATAAGGAAACTAAATTTTCGGCTAGAATATTCTAT
>NW_019265634.1:40208-50896 GCF_002742605.1 Olea europaea var. sylvestris
GCCAAATTCCTTCGTTTGGGCCTCCGAATAATTAATTTCCGTATTAATTATGTCAGGTTGAAGAAGTGCTGGACAGAAAATTAACACAGAAAAACCGCAGCAGGGGCAATTTTTTCATTTTTCGATGCGTTGTCTGTTTGGGCCGAAATGCGGCAGGATAATTGGAAACGGCCTGCGAAATGGGACTCGTGGCACAGACTTGGGATCACGAGATTTTAGCCAAATTCCTTCGTTTGGGTTTCCGAATAATTAATTTTCGTATTAATTATTTCAGGTTGAAGAATTGCTAGACAGAAAATTAACAATGCAAAACCGCACCAGGAGAAATTTTATCATTTGTCACGACGGTGTCAGAATGGGCCAAAAGTTGGCAGGTTCATTGGAAACGGCCCGCGAAATTGGACTCGGGGCACGGACTCAATAAATTTCCGTATTAATTATGTTAGATTATAGAAGTGCTCGTCAAAAAATTAACAAAGAAAAATCGCACCAGGGGCAATTTTGTCATTTATCGCGACAATGCCGGAATGGGCTGTAATTTGGCAGGTTGAGTGGAAACGACCCGCAAAATTGGACTCGTGGCACAGGCCCGGGATCACGGGATTTTAGCCAAATTCCTTCGTTTGGACCTCCGAATAATTAATTTCCGTATTAATTATGTCAAATTAAAGAAGTGCTAGACGGAAAATTAATAAAGAAAAATCGCACCAACTGCAATTTTGTCATTTTTCGCGACTGTGTCGGAATGGGCTGAAATTTGGCAGGTTGATTGGAAACGGCCGCCGAAATTGGACTCGAGGCACAGACTCGTGATCACGAGATTTTAGTCAAATTCCTTCGTTTGGGCCTCCGAATAATTAATTTTCGTTTTAATTATTTCAGGTTGAAGAAGTGCTAGACAGAAAATTAACAATGCAAAGCCGCACCAGGGTCAATTTTGTCATTTGTTGCGACGTTGTCGGAAAGGGTCGAAATTTGGCAAGTTCATTGGAAACGGCCGCCGAAATTGGACTCGAGGCACAGACTCGTGATCACGAGATTTTAGTCAAATTCCTTCGTTTGGGCCTCCGAATAATTAATTTTCGTTTTAATTATTTCAGGTTGAAGAAGTGCTAGACAGAAAATTAACAATGCAAAACCGCACCAGGGTCAATTTTGTCATTTGTTGCGACGTTGTCGGAAAGGGTCCAAATTTGGCAAGTTCATTGGAAACGGCCCTCGAAATTGGACTCGGGGCCCAGACACGGGATAATGGGATTTTAGCCAAATTCCTTCGTTTGGGCCTCCGAATAATTAATTTTCGTATTAATTATGTTAGGTTGAAGAATTGCTGGACAGAAAATCAACAAAGAAAAAACGCACAAGGGGCAATTTTGTCATTTTTCGCGACTGTGTCGGAATGGGCCGAAATTTGGCAGGTTGATTGGAAACGACCCGCGAAATTGGACTCGGGCCATAAGCCTGGGATCACGGGATTTTTGCCAAATTCCTTCGTTTGGACCTCCGAATAATAAATTTCCGTATTAATTATGTTAGATTATAGAAGTGCTCGTCAAAAAATTAACAAAGAAAAATCGCACCAGGGGCAATTTTGTCATTTTTCGCGACTGTGTCGGAATGGGCCGAAATTTGGCAGGTTGATTGGAAACGACCCGCGAAATTGGACTCGGGCCATAAGCCTGGGATCACGGGATTTTTGCCAAATTCCTTCGTTTGGACCTCCGAATAATAAATTTCCGTATTAATTATGTTAGATTATAGAAGTGCTCGTCAAAAAATTAACAAAGAAAAATCGCACCAGGGGCAATTTTGTCATTTTTCGCGACTGTGTCGGAATGGGCCGAAATTTGGCAGGTTGATTGGAAACGGCCCGCGAAATTGGACTCGAGGTACAGACCCAGGATTACGGGATTTTAGCCAAATTCCTTCGTTTGGGCCTCCGAATAATTAATTCCAGTATTAATTATGTTAGGTTGAAGAAGTGTTGGACAGAAAATTAACAATGCAAGACCGCACCAGGGTCAATTTTGTCATTTGTCGCGACGGTGTCGGAATGGGTCGAAATTTGGCAGGTTCATTGGAAATGGCCTGCCAAATCGGACTCGTGGCCCAGACTCGGGATCACGGGATTTTAGCCAAATTCCTTCGTTTGGGCCTCCGAATAATTAATTTCCGTCTTAATTATGTCAGGTTGAAGAGTTGCTGGACAGAAAAGTAACAAAGAAAACCCGCACTAGGGGCAATTTTTTTATTTTTCGCGACGGTGTCGATATGGGCCGAAATTTGGCAGGTTGATTAGAAACGGTCCACGAAATTGGACTCAGGGCATAGACCCGGGATCACGGGATTCTAGCCAAATTCCTTCTTTTGGGCCTCCGAATAATTAATTTTCGGCTTAATTATGTCCGGTTGAAGAAGTGCTGGACAGAAAATTAACAAAGAAAACCCGCACTAGGGGCAATTTTATGATTTTTCGCGACGGTGTTTAAATGGGCCGAAATGTGGCAGGATTATAGGAAACGGCCTGCGAAATTGGACTCGGGGCACAGACCCGGGATCACGGAATTTTAGCCAAATTCCTTCGTTTATGCCTCCGAATAATTAATTTTCTATTAATTATGTCAGGTTGAAGAAGTGCTGGACAGAAAATTAGCAAACAAAAACCACATCAGGGGTAATTTTTTCATTTTTCGCGACGGTATCGAAATGAGCCGAAATTTGGCAGGTTGAATAGAAACGACCCACGAAATTGGACTCGGGCCACAGACGCTGGATCACGGGATTTTAGCCAAATTCCTTCATTTGGGCCTCCGAATATTTAATTTCCATATTAATTATGTCAGGTTGAAGAAGTGCTGGACAGAAAATTAACAAAGCAAAACCGCACCAAGGGCAATTTTGCCATTTATCGCGACGGTGTCGAAATAGCCCGTAATTTGGCAGGTTGATTGGAAACGACCCGCGAAATTGGACTCGGGGCACAGACTTTACTGTTTAGCAAATTAATTTTCTTCAAACCATTTTTTTAACTCTCTCTTAGATTTTTTCTTGACCTTTTAAAGAAGACTTAAGAATGTAGCAAAAAAAAAATCATCATGTTTAAAAAGGCTTTAACAAACTCACACTATTGGGACACAAATTAGCTAACTTAACTTAGATGATTACTTTATTTTTTGGCCTTGGAATCCAGAATAAAGAGGCTAAGAGCGTTAAAATTATATTTTTGAAACAGAAATAAAATATTATTTGTAAATAAATTAATTGCTTAATTAGTGTTCCCCTTTTAGGCATTGTCCAAAAAATAACTAAAGTAAACGAAAATTATAAAAAAGAGAAGATATGAAAAGAACTTACTTTAATTCTGAAATCTTTGAATTTACAAAGAGTGTTGAGAGATTTTTTAGTACAAGTGTGATAGTGTGCTTTGTGCTTTTTTCGGTGTCTTTTCTTTCATAAGAGGTGTGGGTATTTATAGACATTGGTATATTATGTCTATTCTATTGGTGTTGTAAGTGTGCTATCAATAATTGAAGAATACTATGCAAACTTTACAGGCATGTGATCTAAAATCAAAGAAAAAATAAATAATATACAATTCTCCAAGTGAGTAATTAAAGAATGAATTATTTGGAAAGATGCTTCTGACAACTTTGTCTTCACGCCTGACTTTGCTTGAAATCTGAGAATCAACTTTACAAATATTTGAAATTTGTTCAAAAAGCTTTATCTTACGCCTCTTCTTCTGGTTCAAAAAACTTTATCTTTACGCCTCTTCTTTTTTACTTCCTTGTTTTGGTAATTATTTCTTTGTTTTTCTATCTTGTCCTTTTCAATTATTAATCTTATTTGTCCATCATTTCTGTTATGACTTCTTCTAGTTCTAGATCCATCTCATTATCGTTACCATCAGATAAGTATGCTTCATCTTCTGTATCTGATTGAGTTTCTGTAAATTCTCCATTAGTCTCTTGAAACACCATCAGATATAAATATTTTTGTTCAACATTTGGTACTTGAATTTTTTCTGCTTTAATTCTCATTTCAAAGTGCTCTTGGCAGAAAATAATTCTATTGTTCCGTTGTGCTACTAATCTGAAATCATTATTTTGAAATTCCCTCATGGTTGCGATTTCTGATATTCTTCTTTCATAATCAATCTGTCTAATTTTTATTTTAATATTTGTCCTCGAAGAGGGCCTAAATCTTTTGGCTTCTTCATAAATCAAAATACGATGATAAGTTGGAATTACAATGTCATTATTTACACAAGGGTCCTATCATTTCTCTACAAAAATTTAAAGCTTATTCACATGTATAAAATCCTTTGAAAAGATGGTCGGGAATTCTTTCTACTTGTTGTAGTACTTCTGGCCAATAATTATATATATCAGGCTTTCTGCATTTAATTACTACAAATAAACTAAAGTTTTGCTTTCTACTTGATTATCAATCTGTCTAAAATGGTTAGCTAGGGCATTAATGCTGTCTAATTTTTGCTTAGAGTCCCATGTCATCCAGAGATTATCCAGTAGACAACACTCACTTTCTGGTACTCTTTCTAAATTATTTTCTCTAAATTGAAGATTCGATCCTTGAGGGGCCACTCTCAGAGTGACATTTTCAAAGTTCATCATCTTTTGATCCATCTACATCATGAAGAAAATGAGTTAGAAAATTAATTACCTGCCTACTTAAATTATTTGCTAAAATATTATTTTTTCCGTCAATATATTCTATATTAATTTTATAGCTGCTTAATATCTCATATAATTTCAACCATCTTTTATATCTTGTATTATCAAAATTTGTCTTTTTGATAAATTTTACTATAATTTCACAATCTGTCCTAATTATAAATTCAGTGTTTAAATATAATATAAAGCTTTCTGTACTATGTATGATGACCATTATTTCATAATCTAAACTAATTAAATATTTTCCTTTTATCTTGTATTTTTGGCTAGCATATCTATAAATTTTTTCTTCTTTTTTATCACCATATTTATTTGGTTTGGAATATAAAATTCCTCCCTATCCTAATTCACATCCATCTGTTTTCATTATTTTATATTCACTATCTAATGGTAATTCTAATGATGGTAAATTTTTAACTTCTACTTTTATCTTTTTAACTAATTTTATATCTGATTGATTAAAATATTTTTGTCCTTTACTGGACAATTTACTGTACAATGATTCTACTTTCCTTCCTAAATCTTTAATAAAATGTCGAGCATAATTTAATATTCCTAAGAAGACATGTAATTTTTTAGTTTCTTCAATTTAGTCTGAAAATTGTAAAATTGTATGTGCTATATGTGGCTGTAACTGAATCTTTCTTTCTCCTAAAATTATTCCTAAAAATTCAATTTTTTGTTCATTTGTTTCCATCTTCTTTTTACTTATAATTAAACCATTTTCTATAAATTTATTCAAGGTTACCTCTAGATGTTTTATATGTTCTTTATAGTTTTTACTATGTACTAGAATATCATATATATATATATACACACAAACAAATGGAAGAGAATTAAATATAATATCTATCTTTCTTTGAAAAATAGAGGATTCATTGTTTAATCCAAAAGGCATGACTAACTATTTTAAGTGGCCTAATGGAGTAGTAAAAGTTGTCCAAGGAATAGAATCTTTTACCATTTTTATTTGCTAAAAATCAGATTTACAATCAAATTTAGAAAATATCTTACTATCTTGTATTTTATATATTAGCATATCTTTATCTGGTATCTTATACCATCTTCTACAGTATTATCATTTAATTTTTTATAGCTTATAACCATTCTTGTTTTTTCTCTTTTTATTTCACTATGATTTCTAACCATAAGAGCTGCTGGTCTGTGTTGACTACTAGAGGTCTTATTACTTTTAAATCTAATAGTTCTTTAATCTGTATGTTAAAATCTTTTATATCTTGATTTGTATGTTTTACTTCTGCTATTCTAATTTTTATATTTTCATTTATTATTTCTAATTTAGCTTCTATTTTATTTTTATCCCAATATTTTATAGGGTTTTCTCCTATTATTTGAATTTTTTCAGCTAATTCTAAAATTTTGTCTATAGTATCTATCTTAGAAGATGTCTTCTTAAAAATTATTAATTCTTTATTTCTTGGTATAAAATCTATTTTTAAAGTTTCTAAAGATAAATTATCTAAAAATTCTAAATTTTCTTCAATTTCTTGGCCTGGTTGTAAGGGTCCACCACCACGCTTAGCTCGCAACTCTGATGATTATATATTATTAATAATAAAAGTGTCTTTTCCAAAAATTATGATATCAGGAGTAATTGTTAAACTTTCATTTCTACTTAGCAAGAATTTTATACCTATAACAATTCATCTTTTATCAATGCGCTAATTAATGTAGTCGTTAAACTATATTGTCTTTCTTGGAATTTAATCTTACAATCATCAAAACGTCTTTCTTCGAATCTCATTTTACTATCGTCCATTTGACTTCCTCTTATTTCATATTCTAATTTTTGTCTACAATCTTCTGGCTAGATCTTTTCTGATCATATTAAATCCCCGTTTGTTTCCCATTTTTGTGAAAAGGAGAATGAAAAATATGACCGTTATGAACCCCACACAAGAGATAGAAATTCAAATTTGATGACTTGATGTGATGGATAACGATCATATTTTTCATTTTAATAGAGAAAAAATGATAAACAAACGGGGCTAAATGTACAACTCGTGTCTATTAATGCTATCAAATTTAATTTTATCATTTTGTTTATCTATACTTCTATAAGTATACTTTTTGTCGTCTTTACTATAGATATTTGACAGATTATTTCTTCCTAATCTTCTGTTTACAAATAATTATTTTCTATATAATTATTTATAGACTGTTTTCCTTTTGTTTCTAAATTTCTGATTCTATATTATATTTCTCCTAATCTTTCGTGTATTTTATCTATTCTATTATTTGTATCTATTATTTTATTTTCTAATCTTTCTATACTTTCACTATAGTCTTTATTTTTATTATTATTTATTTCTTCTTTAATCCCTAAACAATTATTGCATTGAATTTCTAGACAATTCTTACACTGATTTCTATTTTTATGTTCTAGGTATATTTGGCATATTTTACATTTATTCATCATTGATCATTGTCCTCTAATCCATTCATGGAAACATTCTTGTTCTACATTCATCTTTATATCTAAAATTGAAAAATCTAGTTCTTCTAATCTATCATAACTGTCTTCAGAATTACTTGTTATTTCTAAATTATCTAATTCTTCATCTTTATAAATACTATATACAGAGTTACAAGATTCTTTATCAAATAATTCTATTATGTTACATTGTATTTCTTCAATTATCATAAATTTAGCTGTATTTTTTTTACTTTTATATTTATTTGGGCATTTATTAGCAAAATGTTTAGGGTCTCCACAAATATAACATTTACAGTTTTTTTTTTCAATTTTGGTTTTCTAACATATCTATTATAATTGGGCCTTTTATTTTTATAGTATGGCCTACTTGGTCTAATATTATATTTCTTTTTATTTTGATACTGCCTTTTATATTTTTGTTTTTTTAATCCTTTTTATACAATTTTTTCTTCATTCTTCTATAATCATATGCTTGTGGTGTATATAAATCTGAGCAAAAATGATAATCTAATTTCTTTATTTGCTTTCTAGCTACTTCTTCCATACAATATTCTTTTAATTTATTAGTTATAAATTTTATGGTGGCACTAATAGTTATTTCCCTTGTTGGGTTTGACTCTACATCTTTTCTAATCTTATCATTCCATGGTTGTGGTATTTTTCTATATACACTTTCAAATATAGGATAATCTAATGCTAATTCTAC
Source organism: Olea europaea var. sylvestris (assembly GCF_002742605.1). NCBI lineage: Eukaryota > Viridiplantae > Streptophyta > Magnoliopsida > Lamiales > Oleaceae > Olea > Olea europaea. The sequence continues at coordinate 48,067 of NW_019265634.1, forward strand.
TGCGCTTGCTAATCTTTCAAAGTCTAACAAAAATAGTTGTATGTATTTCATATTACTAATTCTTAATTTTCCTAAGTCTTCTAAGGCTTTATTTTGTTTAAAGGTATTATCTCTATTGGATCAGAACCTATAATTATTTCTCTAAAAAAACTTATAAAATTTCTAGGATTATCTCCTTCAGCCATTCTTAATTTAATTTTGTCTCGTTTCAGTCTTTTTACTGTAACGTATACATCTAAAACTGTCTTTCCTAAATAAGTTTCTAAGTAAGCCTACACTTTGTCTACAATCATTTGTATAGGCACACTACTATATGCCCTAATTACAGAATTTTCTCATTTAGTTATAGTACTAAGTCTGTCCTGTAGTTTATAATTATTTAACTATAAGATTAATCATCTATCGCTTGCTAATGGTAAACTAAATCATTCTTCCGTTTGTTTTTTTTCTAAACTTTTATATTTTTTATCAGTCCATTCAAAGTCTCTTGTAGGGGAAAAGATATTTACATCCTATATCGTATTTTGTATTTATGAGTTCTTTTCTTTTTTCAAATTCTTGATCTGTTTCCATTTTAGCTCTCTTACTAGTTTCTTCAATCTTGGTTTCTATGTCTACTTGATTTTTTTCTATTAATATTCTAGTTTTTATTTCTCTAGTTTTTCTAAGATTTCTATAATATTTCATATCTATATATCCAAATTCTTTTTCATCGTCCTCTCTTTCATCTTCTTCACTATCTTCATTTAAAGCATTAATTTTGTCTTCACTTTCGTAGTCCTCTATTTCAAAATATCCACATTCTCTTTCATTTTCTTCCTCATTATGTTGTGTTTTTTCTACTTGATAATTATAATTTTCAAATCTAATACTTAAAGTTCCATTACTTTTTTTGTACATAATATTATTTCCTGGCACTAATATTGGCTTTTGTAGAAAATCTCCTAAGTTTCAATCTAATCCTGCACATGTTTCTGAAGAAAATTTCTTTGCTTGGATAGCCTTTGTACCTTTTGTCCTAATAATATAATTATTTGATTATTTTATAATTTATAATTAGTAGTACTATTTTCACTAAGTCTTCCTATGAATCCTGTGCAAATTAATAAATTATCATCATCTCTTTTCATTTGATATACTTTGCTTTTTATTCCTATTTTAATATCTTTATAGAAATTCTTTGTTCTGACTAAAAAGTCCGGTGTAAAATATATTATTCCATTTTTATTATTCATATCTAATTACATGCTTCCTAATAATCCTTGTTCTATGTCTGTGAATTTACTATCATATAAACACACTAATATTTTAGCTCCTAAATTTTCTCTATGAAGCCCTTTTACTCTTATTATTAATAATCCTAAATGAGTCTATTGAAGATTTTTATTAACAATTTCTTTATAAGATTCTTTTTCTATTAAATCTAGGGATATAAATTGATTTTCATGTGTACAGGAAACATATCTTTCTCCATAATGTTGATATATTAAAGATTTGCTAAATAAATTTTCCTTTTTATATATATCTAAAGCTTTTACTAATTTTAGTTTATTTTGTCTATACATTTCTATCTGTTCTTCTATATCAATTAAAGATTCTAATCTTATTTCAGATTCTGTTTTTTTACTTAATGTTCTAAATAAAAGATTACCATTTAACTTACTACTATTGGTTGCAATTTGTTTTCCTTTATCCATTACGTATATATCCACTTAGTTTTCTTAAATTTACTAGGTTCTTTAGTCTTACCTAAATCTAATTTTTCTAATTTATTTATTATATTATCTAAATCTTGTTTAGTATCTATTGACTTTTCTTTTTCTAATGTTTTAATTATACTTTACAATTTTTCTAAGTTAGGACTAGTATCTGTTTCTCCTATATTGTTAAATTTTCTTTTTAGTAATTCGGTATTTTGATTTTTAATATATTCTAGATTACTTTCTAGAGTCTTTATATTTTTAGTTGTAGTTTCTAATAAAGATTTTACCCTTTTATTTAAATTATTTCTTTCTAAATTTTCCCCTAAATCTACAAGTAAATCTATAATATATATAACTGTTTATCTTCACTCAGTAAGATATGTCTAAACTTATTATCAAAGTTACAGATTAGAAAAGCTGCTTTTAAGTTATCTTTTCTTTTATAGTTTCCTAAAATTTCTAAATTTAAATACTCAATTTTTTTCATAAACTATATAATTTCTAACTGTTCTAGGCTCTGATACTAATTATAAATTTGGGAGCAATTACCACACACTCACACATTAAATGATCTTTCAAATTGGTCAAGGCTCTCTAGTTTATGGCCCTTTTGTTTCGCGAGGAATAGATTCTCATCATATTGCAATAGGAACATTGGGCAAAGGCCTTGGACACGTAATGGATCTTGAAGTACTATTTTTGCATCTCCCTGACCAAGTCCGCCCTTAATTCTGAATCTATTTCTTGGAAGAAAATAAGTTTCTTGAAATTTTTTATCTCGAATCAAATCCTCTTTCTTTGTTCCTATTCTTCTTTCATAGCAGGTGGCCGAGAATCGTGGATTAATTTGGATTGAAAATCGATTTCAACACAACTTCCTCCTTTTTTGTTTTTGTTTTTGTTTTCGTAAAGACAGAAAGAAATTCTTTGGTGTATTCTATAGTTACTGCGTCAATTCTTGGGGATATGTACCCTATATATATGTCTCTCTTCTGCCAAATTTCCCCTGCATTTTGCACCTCTTGTGACTCTTTCTTTTTTATTCTAACCATTGCACGGCTCTCTCTCTCTCTCTCTCTCTCTCTCTCTATATATATATATATATATATATATATATATATATATAT
>NW_019265634.1:51441-58081 GCF_002742605.1 Olea europaea var. sylvestris
TATATATATATATATGTATATGTATATGTATATGTATATATGTATGTATGTATGTATGTATGTATGTATGTGTTGGAGGGAATACAATCTGAGTAGTCATCCAGCCAGAAATTGAGAAACAATACCTTGTCTGTGGCAATATACATTTTCTGTTGCCTACTCTTTCATAGGAGCATAGGCATTTCTACACAACTTGGTTGAGCTGCAGGGGGTGATTTAATCAAAGGTTTCAAGGATTCCATGATGCAGGAAAAATGGGGCGTTTCCATGGCTTACAGCAAAATTATTAGTCAATGTGAGTAAAGAGAAAATGATGTCCCACTCTAGGCTTGGTCAATGTTGGGAAATTTCAACTTCAGCCGGTCTAGTAAGAACTGTATCTATAACGCCACAAATTTCACAAACGCTGGAGTGTTACGAAAACTTAATTTTCTTTTTAATAATTGCGGAACAATTTAAATAAAAGAAATTCTTTATTTTCAACCATAAATATCACTTTAAAATAAACAGACGAGTCTTTGAACAAATGAAAACAAAAAAATAATTTAGAGACATAAAAAGAAAAACTAAATGTTTATTTTCCCTTCTCCTTGGATCCCCTTGGTAGTCCGAATCACCAATTTACCACAGTTCCAATCGACCTGGGCTAAACTGCAAAAAAAAAAAAAAAAAAAAAGATTATAAGAGTGAATATTTGAAAACACCTAGTGAAATACGTGCAATTTGCATACATTATTATATAACAAATAAAATCCACACTTTATACCACTTTGCTCTTATGGAGTATATCGATGATCAAACGACACACTCATCTTTGGTCCTCTTATAATCCAGTAGCATTTCTTCGCTCTTTTTAAAGAACCCAAGGTCCACTGGTAACGCATGCGTATTTAATTGAATATAAAATATAAGAAAACGAAAACACTTGCACAAAGTATCTTACCTTGATAGATTCAAAAATACGATTGCAAGTTCTAGATAATGGTGCGTGTAATGCTTTTAAATAATTTCTAATGGATGAAAGGCTTCTCGTTTTCAAGTAATAATTTGGGACCTTTTCTGCTGGAGAAAATTAGATGTGAAATTTGACTAATCTAATGCCTTATTTATAGTCTGACTAGTTGATGAATCATAATTAATGAAGAATTAGTTTTGAAGTTTATCATAATCAAACCAAGTTTGGATTAACTAAAAGAATTGTATTCATTATCAATAATCAATTAGCCACCACTTTTCAATATAAATTGGATAACATTGAGTTTTAGTATTTGGATAATACTTTAATAACAAATCATAATCATCCAAGATAGGGCATTTGGACTAGAATCTAAAATTGGTGTAGGATAATTTGCAAATAGGGCTTATCCTATTCCAGCACAACTTTAGTTGATGAAACATAGTCTGTTAGACCAGCAATACAGATAGGGCACTTGGACTAGAACCTGAAGATCCAATCATCTGGATTTTTACCCATAAATACCAGCATCTCCTACCTCCTCCCTCTGATTTCTGTTCTCCAGTTCTCGCCGGTCATTCTGCCTGTTTCTTTGCCGTTCATCTCCATGCCCGGAGAATACTCAGATTGCACAGCGTATTCCGAGTCCTTTGCTCTGACTTATCCCTTGCCTTTCTGTCTCGTTCTGTCTCCTCCCATTTGTTCCTCATAAAGGTGAATTGCTCTGAAATAATGGCCATATTTTTTTCCCATGTTCTGTACCCTTTGCAACTCAGCCTGTATCCTTTCCATTCCTATTTGCATTCCTTCAAATTGCTCCTGTAGTTTTTGTTGAGTCCCTTCTAAACTTCCCACTCGATCTGCTAAATTTACCATCAGGATTGATTTGCTCTGATACCAATGATAAAGTTTTGAAATAATCTCACTTCGCCAAACAAGTTTATAGAGTAATTGAAGTTTAACAGGATCTCAATTCTTCATTACTACACTTTGATTACACGAAATAGGACTGCTATAGGATTTCTGATTTCAAATAACAAAAGACAATGAAAGAAAAAGAAATAACAAGATAGGAATGGATGTTCGAGAGGTCCACTGCTCTTCCCCTACTGCAATTCCATTCCCTTAATTAATTATAGGTTATTCTACTTCTAGACTATTCCCATAACCAACCGTGCATGTGGCTTCATCTCCTCATACATTCCTCTTTTTACCCTTGCTGCTTTAATAGTAATCTGTATTGCGGGTCTAGCATAGTCTTGGAAGAAAAGAAATCCATAAATCACAGTTGTCGTGGCTAGATAATTACGATGAGGATTAAATTTTAAATAAATTAACCATCAAAGACTACCTAGATTAGGACTGCCCAATTCTAATTGTATTGAAAAAGAAACCCAATTTATCAAATACTTATCAATTGTATAATACTCACCTGACCTGGATTAAACTAATTCCTAATTTCGGTAACATAAAAATTGTGATCAGGCTAAGCAAAATTAGAAGTTATCCTTTATAATATATTTAATTGTGATTTTCTTCGATAGGCTCTATCTTAACTCCAACTTATCCAAAAAAAAACTTTTTCTTGGCTCGAAAATTCCTAATTAATTACAAGCTATAAAAGGAGCCCAATGTTAGTATACTAAAACCCGCTCTATCAAAATCTACCCAAAAAATAGGAATTTAAAACTGTTGATATAATGTCACTTTTGTTATCATTTCCATTATGTATTTTTGTACATTATTGAAGGTTATTTTTGTCATCAAAGTGTAGTACCTTCTCAAGTCAAAGTATGGGTGTAATTGATAGATTAGGTGGTCTAAGGTATGGCTTAATATATCTTCAAAAATAAAAAATAACGTAGCTTCTTCTTCTTTGTTCTGAGAAAAACTAATAGTGGTATTAGAGCTCGTTCAAGGTCTTTGAAGGGAGCAAAAAAACTGGTTGAAGGTTCATCTAATCAGTGATATCTCGGACAAGTAAATTTGAAGATTCAAGAGTGATGGCTTCAAGTGGTTTCTCAGCACCATTGCCTGCTGCATTTACAGGAGATAATTACGATTTTTAGGCTGCTAAAATGAAGGCATACTTGAAGGCTTATGACTTGTGGGAGATAACTAAAACAGGAACAGAACCTCCACCATTGAGAGCTAATCCAACCATTGCTCAGTTGAAACAGCATGGTGAGGAGGTAGCAAAAAAGTGTAAAGCTTTGTTTTGCATTCAATCCGCCGTATCTGATGCAATCTTCACCAGAATAATCACATGCGAGATAGCAAAGGAGGCCTGGGATCGGTTGCAAGAGGAGTTTAGGAGAAATGCAAGAACAAGACAAATGAAAGTGCTCAACCTGAGAAGAGAGTTTGAGAGTCTGAAGATGAAGGAGACTGAATCTGTCAAAGATTATTCTGACATATTAATGAAGGTTGTGAATCAAATAAGACTATTGGGAGATAAGTTAAGTGACAAGAGAATCATGGAAAAGGTTCTTATCAGCTTGCCTGAGAAGTTCGAAGCTAAAATCTCATCACTGGAGGACTCAAGGGATCTGTCTTCAATGTATGTGGCTGAACTTGTTAATGCTTTGCAAGCCACTGAACAAAGACGTCTGATGAGGCAAGAGGAACAGGTAGAAGGACCCTTATTTGTTAAAGGAAAATTTAAGGTACAAACCAGTTATGGTGTGAAGCAAAACCAGCCTGGAAGAAGGAGACCTGAAGATAGTAGAAGTGCTACTGATAAAAAGGTGGATTATCCACCTTGTCCCCATTGCAAAAAATCTAGTCATTCACCCAAGTGGTGTTGGTATAGTCCTGGAGTTCAATGTAGGGGGAGTAAACAATTTGGTCACATTCAAAAAGTGTGCAAAAACTCAAAGGAAAAACCGAACCAACAGCAAGCATGGTTGGCAGAAGATCAAACACAGCAACTGGTGGAGCATCTGTTTTCAGCAATCAGTTCAAAAATTGGAAATGCTAATGAATCTTGGTTGTTGGACAGTGGTTGTACTCATCATATGACCTCAAATTTAGGCATTTTTGTTAAGCTAGATAATGCATACAGGTCCAGTGTGAAAGTTGGAAATGGAGAACATGTGGAAGTGAAGGGGGTAGGCAAAATTTCTATGCAAACTCCATTAGGTACCAAGTATATTTCAGATGTTCCTTTTGTCCCTAAAATTGATCAGAATGTGATAAGTGTCGGCCAGTTAATTGAGAAAGGTCATATGCTTATATTTAAAGACAATATGTGTACTATACTTGATTCATTAAATCAAGAAGTGATGAAAGTGGATATGAGACATAGAAGCTTTCCTTTGGAACTGAGAAATGTGAAAAATCAGGCACTCATTGGGACTGTAAATGAATCACCTTTTGTGGCATAAATGGTTTGGGCATGCTAACTACAAGTCACTTGAACAAATGCATGATTTGGAGCTAGTAAAAAACATGCCTAAGATCAGTAAGGATGAATGTGTGTGTGATACTTGTCAATTGGGAAAATTATGAAGGCTGCCGTTTGACAAAAACTCAACTAGGAGAGCAGAAAATAAACTTGATCTTATACATTCAGATGTGTGTGGTTCAATGAGGGTACCAACATTGAATGGAAGTAGATACTTTGTCCTTTTTATTGATGATAAAACCAGAATGTGTTCGGTTTACTTCTTGAAAATGAAGTCACGAGTTGCTGGTATATTTCAAAAATTTAAGACGCTTGTGGAAAACGAATGTGACAGAAAAATTAAAGCTATCAGATCTGATAATGGAACTGAATATTGCTGCAACCAATTTGACAGATTTTGTGATGAAATGGGAATTAAACACCAGCTAACTATGCCTTATTCTCCTTAGCAAAACGGGGTTTGTGAAAGGAAAAATAGGACAATTATGGAGATGGCTAGATGTCTATTGTTGGAGAAGAACATCCCTAAGAAGTTTTGGGCAGAAGCTGTTAATACAGCTATGTACTTACTAAACAGATTGCCAACAAAATCATTGGATAAAATGACACCTTATGAAGCTTGGACTGGTGTTAAACCAGATGTGTCCCACCTTAAAGTATTTGGAAGCCTTTGTTATGTGCATATACCAGATGTGAAGTGGGACAAGTTGAGTAAGAAAGCTGATATTGTTATCATGATTGGATATTGTGAAAATGCAAAAGGCTATAAAGTGTATAATCCTCAATCAAAGAAGATGATGTCCAGCAGGGATATCAAGGTTGATGAAGGATCATCTTGGAATTGGGAACTTGACTCAGAGACCAGCAAAGAAAATCAGTCTCAGATGCCAAGAATGGTCACAAATGAAGTAGATGAAATGGGCAATGATGAAGTAGGGATTGAACTTGATCATTTAGAGGCTGATAGTGGATCTGATTCAGAAAATCCAGTGCTAAGGACAAGGCCATTAGCTGATATATACGCCAACTGCAACACAGCATTACTGGAACCATCAAATCTTGCTGAGGCTATAAATTCTCAAGTGTGGATGGCTACTATGGAAGAAGAACTGAGAATGATCAATAAGAATGGAACTTGGGAGCTAACTGATAGACCAAGAGATAAGCATGTCCTTGGTATAAAATGGGTGTTCAAGACTAAGTTGAATGCAGATGGATCATTTAATAAAGCCAAAGCCAAACTTGTTGTGAAGGGCTATGAACAACAATATGGGGATGATTATTCTGAAACATTTGCCCCTGTTGCAAGGTATGAAACCATTAGATTATTACTTGCAATTGCTGCTATAAGAGGCTGGAGAGTTCATCATGTAGATGTTAAGTCTGCCTTTCTAAATGGTTGGCTGAATGAGGAGATACATGTTGAACAACCGGATGGTTTTGCTGTTGCTGGAGAAGAAAACAAGGGCTATCTACTCAAGAAGGCTTTGTATGGCTTGAAGCAAGCTCCAAGATCCTGGTATAGTAGGATTGATGATCATTTGATGAGTCTTGGATTCACTAAAAGTGTGAATGAATAGGCACTTTCTTTCAAGCAAAAGGAGGATGAAACTACCATCATTTCCTTGTATGTTGATGACTTGCTGGTAATTGGGAGCAATCAAGAGGCTGTTGACAAGTTGAAGGATGAAATGATGACAGTCTTTGAGATGACAGATTTGGGGATCGCAAATTATTTCCTTAGCATGGAAATTTATCAAACTCAAAACGGGATTTTTGTGAACCAGCAGCGATATGCTGAGAATGTGCTGAAGAAGTTTAGCATGGAAAAATGTAAGCCCGTTAATACACCTATTGTTCAAAATCTGAAATTGATGAAGGAGAATGACAGCAAGCAGAGTGATGAAAAGGTGTATAGAAGTCTTGTGGGATGTCTTTTGTATTTAACCATTACACGGCCTGATCTCACGTTTGTTGCAAATCTGCTATCCAGATTCAGACAAGAGCCCAGTGATCTTCATTTTCAAGTGGCTAAACAAGTCCTAAGGTATATCAGAGGGTGTACCGGTCTTGGAATCTGGTTTAGGAGATCAGAAGGTTATGTTTTAACAGGTTACTCTAATAGTGACTGGGCTGGATCAAGTGATGACATGAAGAGCACTTCAGGCTATATATTTTACCTGGGATCAAGTCCCATCTGCTGGAGCTCAGTGAAGCAAAGATGGTTGCACAATCCACAGCAGAGGCAGAATATATAGCTGCATCCGAAGCAACAAATC